>NC_045444.1:115914123-115979110 GCF_002776525.5 Piliocolobus tephrosceles
TAGATAGATAGATAGATAGATAGATAGATAGATAGATAGATAGATAGATAGATATTCTATATATAGATATTTTTTAAAGAAGAGAAACCAGGAGAGAAAGGTGTCACTGAAAACAATGAAAGAGAGAATGTGAAAAAATGGCACTGCCCCTTGCCGAACAAGCCCGCGCCAGCCTCCTGCAAGATGAGAGATGGCATGGAGCAAAGGAAGCTAGCACAGCCGAGGCCATTCTAGACCACTTGACCTCCATCAGTGTGGCCAGTGACCAGCTGAGCTTGCCCAAATTGCTAATGCAATGTACAAGGATTATGAGCGAAATGAGTGGCTGCCATTTTAACCACTAAATTTGGGGGGTGGTTTGTTATGCAGCAAAAGCTATTAACTGATAAAATTAATAGGAGCTACAGGATTGTATCTATGTGGGAATGTAGGCCAGAGGGAGCTTTTTGTTTTGCTTTGCTTTACAGAACAGACTTGAAAGAGTAATTGATCATACACTACAGGAAAATTTCGCTAAAGAGATGATCAATAAATGTTTGTTGAATTTAATATCAAAAAGTTCCACTGCTGTTGAATCAAGGATCCTGTGTTTTATTATTATTAATACAATTTTGCTTTTTCTTATCAATTCAAGAAAATATAATGCAGGATGTGAATGGAACTAATACTTAATATTTTCAAAGTCTGCCAGCATGCCTTAGTATAAATACTGAGGACAGAATACACTTTTGGCATATTATACAGTCTAAAAATAGAAAGTGGAAAATTTCAATAAAGAGATGATCAATAAATGTTTGTTGAATTGAATATCAAAAAGGCCCACTGCTGTTGAATCAAGGATCCTGTGTTTTATTATTAAAATTTTGCTTTTTCTTACCAATTCAGGAAAATATAATGCAAGATGAGAATGGAACTAATACTTTATATTTTCAGTCTGCTAGCATACCTCAGTATATACTGAGGAGAGAATACACTTTTGGCATATTATCCAGTCTAAAAAAAAAAGAAAGTGGGATATTAAATGCCATTCTGTTACAAAGAATGACAAAGCAAAAAAAATGAATGCAAGGTATATCTGAATACACTTTGTAGAGATGAATGTGAGGTAGAGCAATTATGAGATAATTTTCCTGGCTCACATGATTATTAATGACCACTAGAAAAGGAATTCCAGACTTAAATGCTGAGTCGATTTTGAGATGCTGTTGCTTTAACTAGTAAATTCTCCATTTCCTTCTATCACCTAAGCTATTGTTATCTTCGCGTTCATATGACATCCTTTTGCAAATGACTCACATCTCCTTCAGCCACCCTCTAAGTGACTTTCCTAAGAGAAGCAAGAACAGGTTTCATAATTCAAAGAATGCAGAGCCAGAAAACCAAAGTTTGAATCTTCTTACTACCATGTGACTCGTGTGACCTCAGGCTTAATCATTTTTTCTCTAACTTTCTTACCTACGAAATGGCGTTGGCGCCTACTATGAAGTCAAGTAAGATGACACATGTGCTCAATAAATATTGGATTTTTTCCCCTTAAACGGTGGTTCTGGGGTAATCTCAAGTTGCCTGTATACTCAGAGTTTGTGGCTAGAGAGAGGAAGCTGGCCTGTCAGTCAATCCTGGAACATAATCCATTTTCATGTTTGTATGAATCCCTCAGGGTCGTGACCCTGGATGTCTATAAAGGGCGATTTCTGGAATTGGGAGGTGCTCACACACTGCTCTCTAAACACACAAGCAGTTACCGGGCCATGCAGTGACGTTGGTGAACAGAGGTGGAGTCCTGGGGCAGACAGCCGTGGGAAGAGGTGGGGGGCAGGAGTGTCCCTGAGAATATCTCTGTGCAGGCTCGAAAGGACAACCTGCTGGAGTTGTGTTTGTTAACGGCAAACACTTGTATGTACCAGGCACTGTTTCAAGGGTTTTAAATATACTAAGTCCTTTAACTCTCACACCAATCCTATGAGATAAGAACTATCATTTCCCCATTTTCAGATGAGAGAATAGGCACAGAAAGATCAAGTAACTTGCCCAAAGTTACACAGCTAGTAAACGGCAGGTTTGAGATTTGAACCCAGGCAGTCAGACTCAGGTCGAAGTTCCTAACCAGTACTCTGTGATGTGGCACCCAACACCTGAGGCATAGCAGTATAGTAGTCCATTTTTGCATTACTACAGAGGAATACCTGAGACTGGGCAATTTATAAAGAAAAGAGGTTTAATTGACTGACAGTTCTGCAGGCTGTACAGGAAGCTTGGTGCCAGAATCTGCTTCTAGTGAGGGCCTCAAGGAGTTTATGATCGTGGCAGAAGGCGAAATGGAAAGCTGATGTATCACATGGTGAGAGCAAGAGCAAGAGAGAGAAGCAAGAGGTGCCACACACTTGTAAACAACCAGCTCTCACCTGAACTCAGAGTGAGAACCAAGGGGATGGCACTGAGCCACTCATGATGGATCCCGTGATCCAAACACCTCCCACCAGGCCCCACCTCCAACAATGGGAATTATGTTTTCACAAGAGATTTGAGGGAGACAAACATCTAAACCACACCAAGCAGAAAGGCCAAGAATGAGAGGGCAGGTGCTCCAGGGTCTGTCAGGCGTCTGTCCCTTCCTGGCCATGTGTAGCAGAAACTGCTTTTTGTCCTAATATCTCTCTTTCCCCTTCCCCCGGTCATAGGCTTCTGGTCACATGGCAACACAGAATACTGTCTACAAGGACCAGCCTCTTATGCAACTGATGGACATCTGTGATGACCTTCTGAATAAGACACAAGTGGAAATGTCCTGAAGTCGCTTCTATAGAAAATTCCTTGAAAGAAGTTGGCAAGCACCCTTTACTCTTTCACTACTTTCCCCCTTCATCTATCCTACTATCTAGACCACACAGATGACGACCGAGTTTTTTCTAAGTTTGGTGAAAAACATCTACCCATACACAATATACTCAGTGAACCCCAGGGAGAATAAATCAAATATACAGGAATGTCACAGACAAGCTGCTGAAAACCAAAAATTAAGAGAAAACATTAAAAGAAGCCAAAAAATAAAAAATAAAAAATAAAAGACATGATACACAATCGAGCAATAGTAAGATTGACAGATGACTTGTCACCAAGATCTACGGAACGTGAGATAACAAAATGACATCTTTAAGGCACTGGAAAAATAAACTTGCCAAACAGAATTCTATTTTCAGGGAAAATAACCTCTAATAATCAAGGTTAATTAAGATATTTTCTGATAAAGAACAGCTGAGAAAATTTGTTGCCAGCAGATCTAGCCAGACTACAAAAATACTAAAGAAAGTTATTTAAGCTGAATAGAAATAATAACAGGTGGAAATTCAAGTCTATGGGAAGAAATTAAGAGCCCTGGAAATGGTACTGTGGGGGAGTAAATAATTCATTTTTCTTAATTTCTTTTAAAAATGGTTAAAAGCAATAAGAACATTGAATTATGATGTTGTAACATACATAGAAGGAATATACATAACAAGAGAACAAATAATAAGGGAAGTTAATAGAATTTTACTACCATTAGGTTCTTACATTTTGCATGAAGTGATTAATTGTAGATTCTAAGAAGACTCTCATAAATTAAGGGTATATACTGTAATTCCCAGAGCAGCCACTAAAACTAAAACAGACACAACAAAAACCTCAAACCAAAAAAACCCGGCAGTATAGCTAAAAAGCCAGTTGAGAAAATAGTATCTTTTTAAATATTCTATTTACCCATCCCCCCCACCCCAACCACCAAAAAGGGCGGGAATAGAATAAAACAAAGAACATACGAGAAAAATAGAAAATAAATAGCAATGAGGTAGACTTAGATCCAATTATATCAATGTTATATTGAATATAAGTAGACTAACACTCCAATTAAAAGGCATAGATTGCCAGATTTTATTTAAAAAAAAAAAAAAAAAAAAAAAAGACCTAACTATGTGCTCTCTAAAGGAAACCCACTCCAGTATAAACACATATAAAAATGGAAAGTAAGGCCAGGCACAGTGGCTCACACCTGTAATCCCAGCACTTCAGGAGGCCAAGGCGGGTAGATCACAAGGTGAGGAGTTCGAGACCAGCCTGACCAATATGGTGAAACCCTGTCTCTACTAAAACTACAAAAATCAGCCAGGTGTGGTGGCGTGCGCCTGTAATCCCAGCTACTGGGGTGGCTGAGGCAGGAGAATCGCTTGAACCCAGGAGGCAGAGGGATCGTACCACTGCACTCCAGCCTAGGCGACAGAGCAAGACTCTATTTCAAAAAAAAAAGGGGGAAAGTAAAAGAATAGGGAAAGATACACTGTGAAAAAGAAAGCATAAGAAAACTAATATTCTCTGTTAAAATCAGAAAAGGCAAGACCGAGAACATTATCTGACATAAAAAGGGACACTTAACATGAAAAAGTGAGCAATCCAACAGGAAGCTTTCACAATCCCAGATATGTAGGCGCCTAATAAGACAGCTTCAAAATACATGAAAGAAAAACTGCCAGCAAAAGAAACAGAAACCATCAGAGAAGAAGCCCTTTCTTAGTAACTGATGGAATAAATTGACAAAATGAGCTAGTTTATACAATATTTAAATAACATATTCTTTTCATGTGCACATGAAATAAGTCAATCATTTTAATAGATACAGAAAAATTATTTGGCAAAATTCAATATGCATTCATTATTTTTAAGAAGAAAGAAAAAGTCTCAGCAAACTAAAATAGAAGGTAACACTGCATCTTTTAGGGTATATACAAAAAAAGAACTATGGCTAATATCACACTTAATGATGAAATAATACATATTTTCTCCCTAAGAGAACAAAGCAAGGATGTAGCCTCAGCACTTACATTCAATATTTTACTGGAGGTTCTATATATGCAAAAAGAAAAGTAAAAGAAATAAAAAACATAAAGTGTAGAAAGGAAAATAAGACTTATTATTCATCAATCTACAATTTTATACAAAGAAAATCCAAAGAAACCTAAAACAAATTTTGAGAATAGGTAAATTGAGCAAACTATCAGCATACGAAGTCAATATGCAAAAATCAATAGCATTTCTATACACTAGTAATAAGCAACTGGAAATTTAAAAATGTTTTACTGGCATTTATAATATTATCAAAAAACATAAAATAGGATTAAATTTAACAAAAGATATGCAAGATGTCTACACTGAAAACTATAAAACATTACTTGAAGAAATTAAAAACACCCAAATAAATGAAGACATATACCACGTTGATAGATTGGAGTCTCACTATTGTTAATATTTAAGTTCTATTCAAACTGATTTACTGCAGTACTCATTATTTGCGGATGTCTATTGTTTGTAACTAAATCAAATTCTAATTGATAAATTATGTCAGCACAATCAAGTAAGTAGCTCTTATATGTCCTATACATCTTTTATATGTCTGTTATCTTATTTGTTAAAAATGAAAATAATAGAATAGCTGTATGCGTCCAGTAGTTTTAGTTGTACTCGTAGAAACAGAAGAAGAAAGAAGAGAAATTGCTGTGTTAAAAGTAATAGCAAATTTTTATTGAGTTCTTGTTATATACGGGACATTATGCTGAGCAATTGGTATCTGTCATTTCTTACTTATCACAACCACTGACTCAAGTAGGGTCTACCACCATATACTTTTTACAGAAGAAGGGCTAGAGGCTTCCCTTTAGGGAACTAACCTAGGAACACTCATCTAGTAACCGGGAAAAATAAGATTCAATCAGATTTGTCTGACTCCAAATCTGTGCTCTTAAGCCCCAATCTATTTGTTGCTTCTCACAAGAGAGTTTGTGTAAAAGCATTTGACAAGTCGAAAATGCCATGCTAGCATACAAAATTATGGTCAGATCAGCTGGACATGGTGGTGTGTGCCTGTAATCCCAGCTACTCAGAAGGCTGAGGCAGGAGTTCGAGACCAGCCTGGGCAACATAGTAAAATCCCATCTCAAAAGAAGGAAGGAAGGAAGGAAGGAAGGAAGGAAGGAAGGAAGGAAGGAAGGAAGGAAGGAAGGAAGGAAGGAAAGAAATTATGTAATTGTTAAACCCATAGCTATTATAAATTCTGTAATTTGACAACTTTGAAAACCAGAAATTACTTAGCAATTATCAATTTTGAACTCTGTGTATTTGCATAAATATCCTGAGCCTGATTTGCTTACTGGCTGTCTGTATTTTGAATATCACATGGAGGATATTTTAAAAAACAATTATAGGCCGGGTGCAGTGGCTCACACCTGTAATCCCAGCATTTTGGGAGGCCAAGGCAGGTGGATCACCAGGTCAGGAGATCGAGACGATCCTGGCTAACACGGTGAAACCCCGTCTCTACTAAAAATACAAAAAATTTGCCAGGCGTGGTGGCGGGCGCCTACAGTCCCAGCTACTCGGGAGGCTGAGGCAGGAGAATGGCGTGAACCTGGGAGGCAGAACTTGCAGTGAACAGAAATCACGCCACTGCACTCCAGCCTGGGTGACAGAGTGAGACTCTGTTTCAAAAAAAAAAAAAAGTATGAAATTTGAGACCTAAGGAATACAGATGTGCCACAAACTCCTTATAAAATCAGAACTCTTAAAATAATTCAGATATCAAATTGAGAGCCAAGATGTTTATGTAAGAAACTTTAAGAGAAAATCATAAATGTTTTGGTGTTACAAGCCAATGTGTAATGTTGAGAGCTTTTTAAAAACTATCAGCATACAAAGTCTATATACAAAAATTAAGTATAAAATATATATATTTTTATTTCTTTTATAGAGCTGATTGGTTTTAAATACAACCCTAAAGCCATATTTTTAGGAGAACTTTTTTCATAAGGATGCACAAGGCAACCAGTTCTTACACTGGTAATTTATAAAATCTAACACAATAAGAAACATCTGATGACATTATAAATTTTCAGAACAAAAATTATAGCCATCAAATTTGAATATTAGTTTTTAATATTCAAGATGCAGGCATAGCCTACTCATCGGCTGATGGAGACCAGATGTTGGTTGATTGGTGGCTCCTAGCTAAAATGCATGTTACAGGTTTGTTGATGCATATATTTTGAAATTTTGAGTCAAAACTCACTTGTAAACATGATAGTGATCACAGAAAGGTTAAATGTTACAAACATAGTTTCAAAAATTAGAGGTAGACCACACGTGAAACAATGTATATTCAGAAGAAGCACCTGTGTAAGTGATCCCAAACTCAGATACAGTACTATGTGAGCCTGATTCCCCCTTGTAGAAATACAGAAGTCTGAGAGCCAAAGCTAAAGCAAAGATGAATAAACACATCCCTGTATTGGAGTTACAGAGTGTAGGGCAGTAGGATGAGTGCTAGTAAAAAGACATTTTACAACACGAGGTGGAAAAGGCCTTGGGTCATCTGTGGCTGAGATGGCCAGAACAGATTTCATCTTCCCAAAAAAATTCTAAAAATAAACCAAGATTCCCATTCACTCTATTTTCTCCTTTCCCTCCTTCTCTCTCAACATAAATATACAGACCAACATTATATATAAAGAGTTCTCAATTCAGTCTCCAGACCTAGGAACCTCTCTGCTTTGTCCTGTTCGTACATAATGTTATAACTCTAAAAGAAATTATTTGAGCTAGCCTTCGGTAAAGTTTCTCTTTTTATTAGCATGGCTCTTTAAGAGCTTTGACTGGTCAATCTAGTAATAATGATCTCTCAAGGTGAGTGTTTTTAAAAATTCCCCTTATAGAATATGCAAATTAAATTAGTTATGGTGGCAAAGGGTAGAGAATTGGAAAAAGAAATTTAACATTCCTAGGTTCAAGCACATTCATGGATACATTTAACCTCCAAAATATGAAAAGCTATAGATAGGAGAACAAATACAATACTGCTATGTAGGATAATGTAACATAAGTAATAAAAATAATAGTATTTATGAAATGACTAAAGCACTAATATGCTATAACAGAGGAATAATATACAGTCCTAACTGGAAGCTAATAAGCAAATATTTGGATTTACAATATTCCTTGAAGAGTAGAAAATGAAAAACTATTTGGTGATGGTAGCCAAAAAGTACAAGCAGAAAGATGGACACAGTGATAGCTCTGGTGTGCAATAGTGTAACTCAAATGATACAGACCTAAGATGATGGACATAAGGAAATCTTAGAAAACACAAGAGCTCCAGAGAAAAGGTCTATTTCAAACACATGGAAACAATGGCAGCAGCCAAGAGATTTAAAACCATTGGTTTTAAAACAAGGGGAAAGTTTAGAAAAGGATGAAAGATTAAAGAATTACAATGGAAAATAAACAAAATAGAATTACAAAAGAAACCTACTGAGGGGGAATGCAAAAAAAGTAATTTAGCTAGTTGAATTTCCTTCAAATTTTGTATTTGAAACAATATGAATGTGAATATTTCTGCTGAATTATGTATTATGTAAGTAGAAAGAAATCAATACCCTTGAGATACACCCATTATGGAATCAGATATTTAAGACCAAAGGAAAACATTTCTGGAAGATTTTAAATTGCAAGACAATGAAGTCACTGTATGTATTGTCAGAAAGCAATAGAGGTGTCAGAAATTTTTGCAATACTAAAGGAAAATACAGAATAAAGTGACACCGGCATTTTTTGCTGACAGGGTAAAGACAATTCACATCAAAGAAATGATGTGTATAGGCATTTTAAAACTCAACTCAGCATTCCGTTGCACTCCAGTCAGAAACCTAGGAGTCCTACTTGATTGTTTTCCTTCTCCTAACCCCCATATCCAACCAATTAGTGGATCTTACAGATACTATCTCCAAAATACACTTTCTTGCAACTTGGCTGCTACCATCCTAGCCAAAGACACAATTATTAATATTTCTCTCCATGATAGCAGTTTTCTCTTGTGAGATTCCCTGTCCATCTTACCCCTACAACCAATTCTCCAAACAGCAATAATAATTTTTCTTAAAATGCTAATATCATCATGACTTCCAGTAATTCCTAGAATAAAATTTGACCTCCTTTCCATAGGCTACAAGGCCGGTGTGCTCTAAGCCCAGCTCACCAGTCTTACTCCACATGCTTCAGAAGCTGGCCCCACTGGCCTCCATTCAGTTTCCAGAAATAACAAGCCATTCCTCACCTTGATCCTTGCCATATGCCATTTCCACCGTCTGGAAGCTCCTGCTCCTACCTGCTTACAGAGCTGACTCCTCCTGATGGCTTAATTTTTGGCATAAGTGTTAGACAGGCAGGCCTCTCCTGATCGTTCCATCCTAGGTACATATCCCTTTCTTATTCTGTATCACAGTACCCTGCTCACCCCTTTCATAGCACTTTTTATTTGCAATGAAATACCTGTGTATTGGTTTCCCTGTTTATCACCTGTTTCCCACCCAGAACAAGACCACGGGCTTCTTGGAGGAGCAGCCAGGTTGGTTCCTCTCACCACTGCACCTTGGCATCCAGCACAGTGTCTGAGCTATGGGAAGTGTGCAGGAAATGTCTATGGAATAAATGAGTGGATGAATGAATGGTGTAATGGAGAACATATTCCAAAAGATTTTAGACACAATATAGTAGTTAGGAAAAGCAAATTGACAAATATGGATGAGGTTTTGGAAATTACAATGAGGGAATATGAAAGGGGAAATATTAGTCATTGGATGCTTTTATTATGAAATATAAATGAATAATCACTAGATCAAAATGAAAGTAGAAAATATATTTACTTATTTTGTGATGGGGTCTCACTTTGTCTCCCAGGCCACCATGGCTCTCAGCAGCCTTGAACTCCTGGGTTCAAGAGATCTTACTGCCTCAGCTTCTTGAGTAGCTGAGATTACAAGCACATGCACCACATCCAATTAGACTGTAATCTTTTCATGGAAATGTGATCTCCCTATGTTGCCCAGGCTTGTCTTGAACTTCTGCCCTCAAGGGATCCTCCTGCTTTAGCCTCCCAAAGTGCTGAGATCACAGGCATTGAGCCACTGTACCCAGCTGAAGGTAAAATCGTTTATGAAGTATTCTGCTGCGTAGCTCAGGAAAGCAAAGAGAAGGTAGAATCCTGACTCTGAAAGAGTTCATTCTTGTACAGAGGAGACCAGAAGGACATATTCGAGATAACGAGAGAACAAGTTGAGGCCATTTTTCCCTTCCTGCAAACACTAATGGGATGATTCCAGCCTGGCAGGAAGAGCTGAAGGACCAGCCCAGGCTGTCAAAATGAAATCAGTGTGTGCGGCACCAACTCTAACCATGGCAGAAATTCAGCAGGAAGAACCACTATGATGTGGGTAGGTCAGAAAAATCTCATGGGAGAGTTGGCTTTTCCAACGGGGCCTGAAAGAAAGCACAAGGGTTGACTTGGCAGAAGAGGACAAGGAGTGATGTTCAAATCAGAGAAGGGCTTTTGGCCAGTGTTTATGGAAAACCTAATTGGGACCACATTTGTTCTGGTTCTAAGAAAGCAGACAGTTATGCACGATAAAGAGAAAGGGGACTATCTAGGAAAATCAATTACAAAATCATCAGCTGCAAAAGACCCAATAGGATTGCATTTTAAATGTGACTTTGAATTTTTAAGAAAATCCATTTGAGAGAGTAAAAAAATACCTTAAGGACTTTTTCTTGAGCAGAACAGAAAGTCAAAGTTAGATTTAAGATGGGAAAATGAAAAACAACTAGGAAATCATCAGAAGAATGTTAAATCAACTCTCCCTTAATTTGGAATAGATAGAAGGGCAGAAGAGATAAAACTTATTTAAAGGATATAGTTATATGAACAAAAATAATTGGCTATTAACAATGGAAATTTAGAGGTTTGATCAGAAGGTCTGCATTTCCCTCTGGGTCTTCATTTATCTAACCTAGACTGATTGGGAGCAGTCATGCATCAGGCACTGCTTCAAGTTAGTGAAGGAAAACATACAACAACAAACAAACAAGTAAATAGGTATCCTCAACCAGGGCTACAGGTTATTGAAGCAGGGGAGGGGTGGAGAATGATGGGGGCTGTGTTGGATATTGGAGTCAGGGAGACCTAAGTGACACAAGGGGGAGAGAGAGCTATGTGAGGGTCCCTATGAAGAAGGGCACAGTGTCAGGTACAAATGCTCCCAGTAGCATTGGATGTGAGGTGAATCGTTTCCCCCAGAGGACAATTTCTAAGCCTTTGGCATGTTTGAACAACAGCAAGAAGTCAGAATCTGGAGAAAAAGAAAAGAAGAGAGGAATAAGAAATGAGGCTGGAGATTGTGGAAAACAGTGGGGTGATCACTCAAAGACCTAGAACCAGAAATACCATTTGACCCAGCAATCCTATTACCGGGTATATACCCAAAGGAATATAAATCATTCTATTATAAAGATGCATGCACGTGTATGTTCATTGCAGCACTATTCACAATAGCAAAGACACGGAATCCACCCAAATGCCCATCACTGGTAGACTAGACAAAGAAAACGTGGTACATATACACCATGGAATACTATGCAGTCATAAAAAGGAACGAGATCACGTCTTTTGCAGGGGCATGAATGGAGCTTGAAGCCATTGTCCTCAGCAAACTAATGCAGGAACAGAAGACCAAGCACCGCATATTCTCACTTATAAGTGGGAGCTGAACAATGAGAACACGTGGACACAGGGAGGGGAACAACACACAATGGGACTGGGGGCTGAGGGAGGGAAAGCATCAAGATAAATAGCTAATGCATACAGGGCTTAATACCTAGGTGATGGGTTGACAGGTGCAGCAAATCGCCATGGCACACGTTTACCTATGTAACAAACCCACACATCCTACACATTTATCCTGGAACTTAAAATAACATTTTTTAAAAGATAAAAAATAAACAGAACCTCAGCCCCCATCCCACACCTGCTGAATCAGAATATGCATTTAAACAAGATCACTCGGTGATTTGTACGTACGTTAAAATTCAAAAAGCAAAAAATAAAAGAAGAAATTAGGTTGGAGAGGTAGCCAGGGATATGTTGGCCCAAGACAACACCTTGGATGAGAAATCAGCAGAGATGTGAAAGGCAGGGAATGAAAACATGTCATCTGCATTTTAGAGGGAGACAGTTTTCTCATCCTCTCCCTCAAAAACGCTCAGCTCCCAGTAGCACTCCCGTATATCAAGTTGTGTAAAACTTGTTGAAAACTGGTGTGTCCTCTCCCTGGCCTTCTCCTTGTCCTCTTAGAGCCAAATCTGTCCACTTCTCCCTATCTCCATTGTCACTCTGTAATACATTCACCATTAAAGCTCATCGAAAGTACTGTAACAGGCTCCCAACAGGTTTCTCTAATTCTTGTCCTCCCTGGATCCATTCTTCCCCCTCAGACACAGTAATTTCTTCCAAGTGCTAAAATTTTTATCCTCTCCTGTTAAACCCATTCATGGTGCCCTTGTCCATACTCTTGGGCCATGTGCAAATCCCCTTAGCCCACTGCTTAAAAGTCTACCTGAGCCATCTCCTACTTCTCTCTCTAGCCTTCTGTCTTCCCTCCATCACATTCTGCAGTATGGCTCTGCTGAACTGCATTTTGTTCCTCAGATTTCTCTGTCGCTGTCTCCCTCCCTAACCTCCCCCTGCTATTCTCTCTTCCTGAAAGACTCTTTCCTCTGCCTGCAGCTCTACTCATTCTTTGGGTTACTACTTAGCCTTCAAGTGTGTTTGAACTTCATTTCCCTTGGAACGCTTCCTGACTCTCCCTCCAGCCCCCAGTCTAGGTGAGTGGTCCCTCTTAAGACTCTACTTGATTACGCCAGAGGAGCCCTGTCACACCCCTGATCATACTGTCCACGCTGTCTCTCAGGGCCACTATTCCATAAGACCCATGAGGCCGAAGCCACATATGTCTCGCTCACTGCTGAATCCCTTGTGATGAACACAATAACTGCTACAAGGTAGGTCGTCAATAAATAGTGTGTGAATTAAGTGTTTTACTAAATAAATGATGCCACATTCATATGATAAAAGCAATCATTAATAATTCTTTAGAATAATAATTAACAATATGGAACATTTACAGCATGTTGTTCAGTTAAAGATGCTCATTACAAAAGTGAATACACAGTCAGATCTGATTTTGGTTTTCTAAAAAGGGCATTACGAAAGTGACCTCAAAGATGTTCACCTAAAATTTAAAGTGATTTTCTCTTGAGGTTGGAATTCAAGGCATTGTTTTTCCTTTGAGTACCTTTGAGCATACATTTCTTTGGTCATCAGGGAAAAAAATGACAAAAATGCTTTAAAGTGCTGTGTCAAGTCATGGACTGTCATGGAAAAGAGGACCCTGGTCAAATGCAATGACGGCGGTCAGTGGTGAACAGAAAGTCCCATGTGAGTGCCCTGGGTCACAGTGGCCAAGGGCATTGCTAAGGGTAGACTATTTGGGAATAGAAAGTGAGGAAGGGACTCTAAACACGACAACTTCTTCATAGAAATTATAATCAAATGTAATTAGGCCAATTTTAAAGAAGAGCAGTGGGAAAATGTCTTAAAACTGGGCTAAATTAACTGAGGAGAGGTGTCAGTATCTATCTTCAGCTGCCTTTTATCATTATGATGTCAGGTCACAGGAGATGAAATTAGGTTGGAAAAACAGAGTCAAAGAAGGGTTTATTTAACCAAAACTAATATATGACAAAGCAATTAACAAAACATTCTTCTGCTTTCCCAGTCTTCTCTCTGTTCAGTGTTGTCTTGGGCCTGAGTGTCTCTGTATGTCCCCTGCCTTCAGGTGGTCAGAGTCAGAGCCTCGACCTGAATAGTTCAGAAGAAGGGCCAGGACTGTATCACATATTTTGGTCCAAGTGAAAAACAAAAATTTCACTTTAGCTTCCCCCATTGTTGTGGTCAAAGAGGGGTATGTGTGAGGAGATAATTCCGCTGCAAGAAAAAATGAAAATTATATTTACTACTAGTGTATTTATATTTCTATTATAAAGGATCTTTGCTGCATTTAAGAAGCATGATATAGTATGAACGTTCTGTGTTTAGCATGGAGAAGTAAGCTTTTAATAAACAGATCCTCCCACAAACAGCTGTTAAATCGGACAAGAAAAATAATAAAAATAAAAAGCAAAAAAACTTCCTCAAGGCTCTGAAAAGTGAACCAAAGCAGGCAGGTTTTGGAAGGGAGTCAAAATACAGAGGCAGCAGCCAGCATGAGGTCAGTTTCGCATTTGGGGGGTTCACATGGCCGGCGGGCTGCCACAGTCATGACAACGGCACAGGGAGATAAGATGACAGCACTGAACCTGCCATTTCAGTGCAGAGGGACCCAGGAAGGGAAACCGCCTTTGCAAACTTATAACTGAGGAAATTATGACAGTGAAAGAAATCAGACCTAACCAACTCCATCTTGCTTCTAACCTTTAAACTATCCTTGTTCATTCCCGGGCATAGGCCAAGCTATAGGAAGGAATTCAGTTCATGGTTTGACTTCGAAATAAAATTGATAATAGCCCTTTCCCAAAAAGACCCCTTCTTGCCTGGGGAACCAGTCTGCCTTTGCAGTACTAACAAATTAGCTACAAGATTAGAAATTACATTTTAGGGAGTCATGCAGCCTCTGGCTCCAAGAGTCTCAACCTCCCCAAACTGCTCTTGGGAATAACATCACTGCTGTAAAACAAGATCAATGCTTGAGATATTCTGCAGCCTCTACACTTGATGGATCAGCTGACACCACCCAGACCTGTAATCTGGCTCAACCAGTTCTGCCGCCCCACCCAGGAACAGAAGACAGCAAGAAAAACGCACTCTGACCCCCTATGATTCCATCTCCAACCTGGCCAGTCAGCATTCCTTACTTCCCAAGCCCCTACCCACCAAATTATCTTTAAAAACTCTGATCCCCAAAATATCAGGGATACTGAATTGAGTGATAATAAAACTCCTATCTCCCGCACAGCCGACTCTGTGTGAACTACTCTTTCTCCATTGCAATTCCCTCATCTTGATAAATCAGCTCTGTCTAGGCAGTGGGCAGGGTGAACCCACCGGGCAGTTACAGAAGGAGCCTGGAGAAGGCTCACCATGAGGAGTGAGAGAGGGTTCTGGGCAGGGAGACAGACAAAGAAGGGGCCCCCAATTCTGAATATGAACTCTCCCGGAGTCTCTGGATGACCCTACGCCACCCTTAAACTGGGCGCTGAAAGTAACCAAATGAGATGCCTGCACCCTGCGGGCATGATGAGTTTGCAATGAGTGTAGCCAGTGAGATTCGCACATTTACTTCAGTGAACATTGGTTAATCCATCTTTGTGATATGGGGAGTTTCCTCATATATAAAATGTTATTGCCAGAACAGTTTTGAGATATTTACTCATTCATTCATTCAACAAATGTCTAGTATGTTTCTACATGCCAGATGCTTTACGGGATACAGAAATGTTTAGCATCCCTGTCCTCAACGAGCCCGGAGCCCCATGAGGGACAAAGGGTGTAGCTCCAGACAGCTACCACGTGAAGTAAAACTTGATCAGGGAGGAATTGGTGCAGCAGAAAGAACATGAACTTCAGGATCAAACAAGCCTGTTTAGAGCCGCAGGAATTATCTGTCAAATGGCATAATAATATCTATCTTGTACAGCTGTTGTGCCGATTAAATGGTGACATTTATTAATTACTTAATCTCTTCGAGGTACTGGTCTAAGCACTGCATATTCGCAGCTCCGTTAATTCTTATAATGATCCCTTTAGGTAGGCACTAATACTACCCTCGCTTATTATATGGGGAAAATGAGGGGTCGAAAATTTAAGAAAATGTTCAAGGTCACTAGGGAGTAAGTAATCAAACAGGTTCAAACTCAGCAAAGTCTACTTGAGCCTCAGCTGTTAACTGCTAAGTTATGCTGAATAATAATGTCAAAGTGCTGGCCGGGCGCGGTGGCTCACACCTATAATCCCAGCACTTTGGCAGGCCGAGGCGGACGGATCACCTGAGGTCAGGAGTTCGAGACCAGTCTGGCCAACATGGAGAAACCCCATCTCTACTAAAAATACAAAAAATAGCTGGGTGTGGTGGTGGGTGCCTGTAATCCCAGCTACTCAGGAGGCTGAGGCAGGAGAATCACTTGAACCTGGAAGGCAGAGGTTGCAGTGAGCCAAGATCGCGCCACTGCACTCCAGCCTGGGTGACAAAGTGAGACTCCATCTCAAGTAATAATAATGATGTCAAAGTGCCAAGCACAGTGCTTACCACATAGGAGGCACTCAACAAATGGCAGACGGTATCAGTACTGTTATAGGTACTGCCGATGCTGTTGTTATTACTATGAGGCTTAAGAAAGAAACCATCATTGAAGTTCAAGACCTATGCCTGCAGTTTTAAAACTAAAATGTTGTAAGAATGCTAAATAATTGTCACGTACAGATCTGGACACACGCCTTTAGAAATAAAAATTTATGTTTCTCTCTTAGGTATATCCAATTTCTTGTTTAGAAGAAAACCATCAAGCTATTACTATTTAAGTATTCGTTTGTTCATTAAACTGTAACTTCTGACTGCCGTCTGCCAGCACTAAAGTGGGCGTCAGAACCATTTTCAAAGGCAAAAGAAAGCTAATGTGGAAAGAGGGTCCTGGTCATTCACTGAAAGTTAGTGCAGTCATTTTCCCCAGCTCTAATGAAAAAAAGCAGGTAACTAAAATTCCTTGCTGCATCTGCATTTTTATTTAAACAATCTCAGAGAAGCTGTGCTATAAAAAAAAAAAGAAGAAGAAAAAGAAAAATTAATTCAGTTTTAAAGCAAAATTAATGAGTGTGTACCAAACGTAAAAATAAAATTTTGGACGGGCACAGTGACTCACGCCTGTAATCCCAGTACTTTGGGAGGCCAAGCCGGGCAGATCACCTGAGGTCAGGAGTTCAAGACCAGCCGGGCCAAATGGTGAAACCCCCGTCTCTACTAAAAATACAAAAATTAGACAGGTGTGGTGGTGGGAGCCTGTAATGCCAGCTAGTTGGGAGGCTGAAGCATGAGAATCACTTGAATCTGGGAAGCGGATGTTACAGTGAGCCCAGATCGCGCCATTGGACTCCAGCCTGGGCAACAAGAGCAAAACGCTGTTTCAAAAATAAAATAACATAAAATAAAATAAAATAAAGTTTTACTCACACTTAATAAATCTTAATACCCTGCTTTGATTCTAAAAGGTGAAACTATATACTACTTCAAGGATCTCAGCTGCTATGATTCGTAAATGAAGTGATGATTTAGGGATAATGCCAAATTTCGAAAGAACAAGAACAGCATTTTATTCAGGACTGTTAATTTTATGAGGGTATGTTACACATTTCTTATGTAAATACAAGCAGTTTCGTATGGTCCTAAGAGAGTGCTTTCACCAAGATCATACATGTTAGGATGCTGGAAAAAAAAAAAAAAAAAACTAAATTCCAAAACTATATCACTCCTAAATCCCGACGGGGTAACATGCCCGGTTTTTGAACCATACACATTATCTGAGAGGCAACTTTTATGACATGTGTTGTTATTGTCTGCAAATCCCTTTAAGATGAAAAGCATTATCACTGAAATTTGAGTTCAACGAAAGGATTTCTATAACTAGGTTACCCAAGGCTATAAAATGAAAAAAAAAAAAAATAGTTTGGTAAACCCTTGGAGCTTGTTGCAGTGGAATTTAACCTGCAGGACCTGTGGACCAGCATAAAGATTTAGACCCCAGACATCCCCTAGAGTCACTTAGAGGTTATGAAGCTTTTCTCTATAAACATGACTTGAAACATCATGGATTTATTGACTCAGGAAGTAGCTTTTAAACTGATATATCTGAATTAAAGACTTTTAAGAACAGAGTCCCTTAAAGGTAGTAGTCAACCTCCATCCTTTTTACCGAAGGAAACAAAGGGTGGAAGAGATAAAATTATGTGACTCACCCAAGGTTAGATGACTAATTAATAACAATCACCATAATAGCTAACATTTACTCGGCACCTACTATTTGCAAAGCACAGTGCTAAGGGCTTTCCCCATCTTTCACACATACTTTAAAAATGTATACTAGTGTTACTCCATTTTGTAAATTAAAAAATGAGCCTCAAAGAAGCCAAGACCTTGTCAAAAGAGGTGGGTCCGGATTTCAAACCTAAGTAGTGTGACCCCCAAACCACACGCATAACCACTCCACTCTACTGCCTCATCACGGGGCCTGGACTCAAATCTACTGACCTCCAGGCCAGAGAGAGACACCAGCTCTCCATCCTTGGCTATGACAGTTTCCAGATTATAAGATCTTTGATGTCTGATAGCAAAATCCAACATCGCATTCTAATAGTTACAGGACTGGAAGATGTGAGTCCTCTCTCTGGTTGTAATACTTGACTTCATAATTACAGTGCAAGAGCAGTTCATACAAAATCTATGTATTCCATAATCCTATCCATAGGAATAGTGTGAGAAAATATCTTTAATGTTTTTAAAACGCATTGGATAAAATGATATGTTTTCAAAATAGCGCATGAAACCCCATATTCTCACTTTGGTCTCTGATTGCCATATGCTTTCCATAATAGGTAGGTGCCAGGAAGGTGGTTCCATTTGACCAGGTGTGCTCTCCAGGAGGGGATGGTCATGCTGCAGAGTCAATGGATGTCCTTTATTGCTGGAGGCTTTCATCACTATTGATTTCTTCTTATTCTTTATTAATTTATGGGTATTCTATTCAAATTCCCAGTGGCGGGGAGATGGAATTAAGATACTGATAATGGCTAGACAGTAGTATTCAGACTGTATTTATACATGTATCTAAATATATTCATATATTTAAATATACATATTTAAATACCAATATGCAGTAATCCTAAGTATATATAATTAGACAACTTCAAAATTAAAATGCATTTAGTTTAAAACTTAAGGATTTCAAAGTTCTAAACAAAGTACAAACACAATAAATTCTTAGGCATTAATACCAGGTTCTAAGTGCTTATCTTTGTCATTGCTGTTATTCAATTAGGTGGATATTAGAAAACATTCATGATATTTCACTTTTATCTGTTATCATCCCCACTGTAACCAGAATCCGAAGCTACACTTTCCCAACATGAACCTAGTAAAAGCTCAGCAGAAATTCAGGAGAAATACAGAAACTGTTGATGAAGGATAGAAATCTCCGTGTAGACGGGCAGACATGTCCTGGAGGAGCGCAGCTGTGAAGGTGACTGCAGCTGGCTCTCGGGCTGCCTGATTTGGAACTTTGGGAAGGAGCAGGAGTCACAGAGACAGTACACAGGAAGGATGCTCAACCTCTACGGGCCTGCCCGGGTCAGATGGAAAAAGGTCCTTGAAGGAAACAAGATGGAGATGAAAAGGACGGAAAAGAGAAAGGATGCGGATGTGTGCTGTTGAGAGTTCTATCCGGAGGGAAAACCCAGTTTTAACAGCTTTCCAGCCTGGGAGGAATTGTTACAAAAGGATTTCACTTGCTTACCAAAAATAATAACTTCTCACTCTTTCCAGATTTAAGAAAGTAAACAGAAGAGACATTTAGAAGTTTTCTTTGTGGTGCATTTTACTTATGATTATGGTTACGAAGATAATCTTTTAAAAAATATAATGGGATTTCCTTTAAAGAATATATTCAGAGATGGGATAGGACAGTAGTTGGGAGCACAGGAGCCGATTTCCGGGTTGGGTTTCCATTTCTGGCTATGTAACCTCAGGCAAGTTATTGATCCTCTTGTGTCTCCGTTTTCTAATCTGTTAAATGGAAATATTAACAGTGTGCGCTTCCTAGCACACAATACTAATTTGACTCTCACAACAGTGAGAGTCAAATTAGTTAGCAGACATAGTGAGTGATATCTAAGTGTTGACTTCTATTATTAAGTTATTTACCAAATATTAATCCCTCCTGCTAACATAAAACACTATCCGTAGGAAAGGTGTTGGATTTAGGTATGGGCAACAAGACGAATAAAATACATTTCCTTTCCTCAAAGAATGACACAGGGAAGCAGGGCAGACAGAATCAACAAAAACCTACAGTGGAGAAACTGAAAAGGAGGCAGACAAGGGTCAGGGCTGGCTCTGAACCCCAGGACGTTCTGTGAATTTGAGGCTCTGCTCACACTAGCTCTTGGCATGTCTGATGTGAGAAACATCCTGGAGACACAGGCTCTTTTTATTTTTTATTTTCTTTTTGAGACAGAATCTTGCTCTGTCGCCCAGGCTGGAGTACAGTGGCACGATCTCAGCTCACTGCAACTTCTGCCTCCCGAGTTGAAGCAATTCTTGTCCCTCAGACTCAAAGTAGCTGGGATTACAGGAGTGCGCCACCACGCCTGGCTAAATTTTGTGGTTTTAGTAGAGACGGGGTTTCACCATACTGGCCAGGCCAGTCTCAAACTCCTGGCCTGGAGTGATCTGCCCACCTCAGCCTCCCAAAGTGCTGGGATTACAGGCATAAGCCACCACACCTGCTGACACAGGCTCTTTTTAAAGTGCAAAGTGTTCTATAAATATGAGTTAATGCCAATACACAAAAGCAAGCACTGTAAGGATAGGCCAGTGAGAGAGGCTGCTTAAAAAATGCCAGTCACCAGGTATGAGCTCCTGCTAAGAGGCTGCCACACATTCCAGCAAATTCTTCTAAACTCTAATGAAAGCCTGCTTTTCCCTGCTCAGTCTTCAATGAAGATAAACCTTTGAATAAAAGTCTTTGTAATGGAAAACTCATCTTCATCTTGTCAATTCCAGAGCCTCGCATTTTCTCTAGGCTTTATCTAGGCAGCGTGGAGGGGCTGGTGCACCACTGCATAAAGGAGAAGGGTTCCTACATCAGCATCCAGGGTTTAAATTACTACCTACAGTCTGTCTCTGTGTTTAGATGAACGCGGGCTTCTTCCAGATACACAGAGCCACAGCCTAGCTGACATCTCCACGTGACTATCACAAGGGTCTCTCACAAGGGTTCCAACATAGAACACTTCTCCATTTTTCTGTTTCTCCATGAGCGGCACAACCCACTGCAAAGTCCCAGACTCGCTGCCTCACCCCCCTCACCCTCCACCACCTTGCTCCTTCTCAGGCCTCCTCCATTTTCTTTCCAAAGTTCCTCCAAATCCATCTGCCTCTCTTTTTCAAATTCCACCCTTCCATTCCTAGCAGCCTATATCTATTTCTTAGACTTCTACAACTGTCCCCAAACTTTTCTCCTTATTCCCACTCTTGTCTCTCTCTAATTTATGTTCAACATTGTTCCAGAATGAAAAGTTCAAATTCCCCTGCTTATCAATGGTTTAATAGGAATCATTATTAGGAAAACAATAGTGATGAAATAGCTACTGCGTATTCAGCGCTTAGCCAGGCACTGTGCTAGGCACTTTATCTGTCTCACCTCATTTAATCCTTCCACTGATCCCAGAGCATAGACACAATCATCACCCCATTTTACAGATTAAAATCACCAAGATACAGGGAGGTATAAAACCACATGCCCATGGGGAAAAGCTGGTAAGTAAATAGTGGAGCTGGCCTTCAAACCTCCCCCTCCGACTCCCTCCCCTCTAGGATGAAGATGAAAGGCCTCGCGGGGCTCACCCAGCCCTGCAAGCCTTGCCCTGCCGCTTCCACCTGCTATCACCATGATTCTTCTCATCCTCTTAGCTTAGTCATGCCCTCAGCTGCGCCATCTCCTGCCTCTCCTCCCTTAGGGTCTTTGTACATGGGAGTCTCTCCCGGCTCTCCAAGCCCAGGCACACACATCCTTTCTGTGCATCTTCAAGGCACCTATTCCTGCATGTGACGACATACTTATCTGTGTGTGCACTATTGGAGGGGCCATCTCAGCCTTCCTTAGCATGATATCCTAGCTCCTAGCACAGTGCCTGGTATATATGAAGTGCTCAGCAAAACATTAACAACTAGGAAATTGTAGTATGAGTGCAAGCAAAATTCCTAGCTTTTAGTTCAAGGGCCATTGTTTATTACTAGTGTGATTTTGTGCCAATTACTCCCATCCGAACTTCCAGAGGCCTGATTGTAACTTTCAGGTAACAATCCCAGCAATAATAAGGAAGCATGTTGGAGTTCTTAAAGCACTTGCACAAAAATTCCATTCGGTCCCAGAACGACCCTGAAGGCTGCCCTTGACTAAACACTAAACGGCAAGGCCTTCGGTCAGAATTAAGTGACAACTGACTAATCGAGGGTGTGACAGAGCTTTAAGAACTGCAAAGTGCTCTACGTGAGCGAAGACTGGTGCTGCTTGCTCAGTCATCAGCCTTCAGCAATGTTTCCAAGGTTTCACATTTGTTTAAGGGAGCTGAGCCTGCACTGCAAAATAAGGAGAGGGTGAAGAGCAGGGCTTGCCAAACACATTTAACTCATCGCCAGCACACAGCGAGAGAGCGGGATGGCCGGGCGGGCCACAGGCATCTCACCCCGACCCCGACCCTGGCCCCTGCCCTGCCCAAGTGAGCAGGAAGACAAGGACCTGCCCTTCTTTAGTTGATGTTCACTTCTCCGAAATACTCGATTATGAGGTACTGCCCATCACAGGGGCAGCTCCTGGAGAGCCCAAGCCGTTAGGTTATCTGGGAAGCCAGTGGCCTCTTACCAACACCCTCCTGTACCACCGCCCACCTTCTGTCTCTCAGCCTTAGGTAGTCTAAGGTAATTGTGAACACAGAGATGCATCCTTAGGCACTCACGCTCTACACCTAATCTCTGCAGATGTGACTCTATGTAGCTTTCAATGTTACCTCTGTGGATCAGAAGCTTACATGTTGGTTCTAAAAAGCAATCTAATGTCATGTTATTCTTACAAAACTAACAATTTAAAATAATCCCTTCCATAACATCCCTGAAAGCAGAAATGAGAACAAGCCTTCCTCAAATTACAAAATAATCTCGTGAACACCAGCTTGAGGGCTGTGATTATCTGCCTGCTTCTTCAGGTAAAACGATGCCAGCAGTAAAGCTGCTTTTTAAAATAAAAGTAGCCCTAACAATGTGGTTTTTCAGGTGAGTTGAATTTTCTAAGACATTATGAAGTTGATTAAAAACAGAAGTAGATGAACTTTATGTTGAATTTTTAAATGTAAACTCATATCAAAAACGAAACAAAATAGAACTCTTAAGTAAATTGTCACCATGAGAAAGAGATTTTATTTTATTATAGCTATTCATTTTCAATGTATAAATAAAATCACAGAAAGTCCTAGATTATGTCTAATATTCAAATAATTTTCAAGCTATGCTAGCATAGAGCTAAAAAGGGGGACTATCTTCTATGTTTTATAAATCAAACAAAACAGGAAGTTCTCTTGCGTAGAGTTTTGCAGAAACAAAGTACAAGTCTGATCAAATTAGCTTATAATTTAAAAAGAAAAACAAAAGTTCTTTCTGGAGTAATAAATAGTAATTACCTTCTGGACACTGGCAGGTGAATCCATTGAGACTGGAAATGCATGTCGCTCCATTTCTGCATGGGTCTAGGATGCAGTAATCAATCTTGGACTGGCAAAGCTCTCCAGTATAACCTGAATAAAACAAAATGTACATTTTATAAAATAAGCTGTTCCAGACCTACCATGAGCCACTCTAGGAACTGATGGATTCAACTGGTACCTGCCCAGTGAAGGCAGCGGCAGCCTTCAGCTAAGCTGCTCCTAGATCTCATTTATTTTTACAAACTATGGTAGGTTAGAAATAATCATAGCAGTTTAGAATCATCGTTCAAAAATCATTTACTCTGCAAAAATCTTTATTGCAAGAAGACCACATTTCTTCAGCATTAGGTCTGTGTTTCATCTTGAAATACCAGTCAGAACCTCAGAAGCTGAGACTGAATGTCACGTTGATAGCTTCCTTCTGACACAGGAATTCACGGTGTTCAGCTTGATCTAACTAAGATAATGCCACATTCCCTAGGCCATCACAATGCCTACATAAAAAGCATTAGGAAAATGTCTAGGTATTAGCAGTTTTAATGTATAATATTTTGGAGCTAGAATAACCCACCTGTGTTAATTCTGTACCCTCTCCTCCCACTTTCAAGATAAAGAGATTGAGGCACACAGAACACTAAGCACATTAATATCTTTCATTAATACTTATTTAATTCACAAATCCAACTAAATTCTCTGTGAAACAAGGCTCTCATGGTGATTTTGTTGGATTGTAAAATAACTACATGCATGTGGTGAGGAAATAACGACGTAAATCTATTGGAACACCTGTGCAGTCAAAAAGCTTTAAATACATTCCAGAATTTTGTTTATCAATTTTAAAAACAAAGCCCCTAGAGAGAAAAGTTTAAAAACTAAAATGCTAATAAATTTCTCATCATAAAGTGGAACACGGTAAAGAAAGCTTGGAAAATTTAAGACATTAAACAGAAAAAGAAAAAAAATGTGCCCTTGGTTATGTTATTTGAGTGACAGGACCATCAGTACTGTAGAGATAACTCCTATCAAAACTTTTTAGTCATAGATATTTTCCACACAATTACGATCATACTGTAACACTTTATTTATTTCTAGGATAGTTTCAACTACATAAAAACTTGTCTTTCTGAATTATTAGTTTTGAACGACTGCCATTAGCCCTTGAATCTGAGATTTACAAAAGAAAAGATCCAGTGATACTAGAAAAGAGATGATTCACCTGACCTTCAATTACCTGCCGAATAGATTGTAAATTACAGACTGGGAATGGGGAGGCATTCATTTGCAATCCTACTCACAGGCACTCAAGCAGTGTGGGAGACTCTAGCTGGTTCACGGTATGAGAAGAGGAGTAAGACAAGCGCATGAACTAAAAATCCAAACACCAGGAAAAAAGGCTATTTCTTTTTTTTTTTTTTTTTTGAGACGGAGTCTCGCTCTGTCGCCCAGGCTGGAGTGCAGTGGCCAGATCTCAGCTCACTACAAGCTCCGCCTCCCGGGTTTACGCCATTCTCCCGCCTCAGCCTCCCGAGTAGCTGGGACTACAGGCGCCCGCCACCTCGCCCGGCTAGTTTTTTGTATTTTTAGTAGAGACGGGGTTTCGCCGTGTTAGCCAGGATGGTCTCGATCTCCTGACCTCGTGATCCGCCCGTCTCGGCCTCCCAAAGTGCTGGGATTACAGGCTTGAGCCACCGCGCCCGGCCTATTTCAAAATTCCAGAACAGATTAAATAAAAGCTGTAAATTCAAAATAAGGGAGAGTGAATTGTTTCTAAGAGGAATGCTGCCAATAACTTTGTGGCTAAAAATAATAGCCAAAACTTACAAAAGATCACTTATTTTTATTCATACATTAATTAATATTAATAATGTATCCACAAATTAATACATAACTCATCCATACTCATGTAACCTTATGAGGTTAGTGTTATTAGAATCATCTTGGTTTTTCTTACTTCAACTTTTATTTTAAGTTCCAGGGTACCTGTGCAGGATGCGCAGGTTTGTTACATAGGTAAACGTGCGCCATGGTGGTTTGCTGCACAGATCAACCCATCGCCTAGGAATTAAGCCCAGCCTTCCTTAGCTGTTCTTCCTGATGCTCTCCTTCCTCAAACCCCCACTCCCAACAGGCCCCAGTATGTGTTGTTCTCCTCCACGTGTCCATGTGTTCTCATCATTCAGCTCCCACTTAAAAGTGAGAACATGCGGTGTTTGGTTTTCCGTTCCTGTGTCAGTTGAGGATAATGGTTTCCAGCTCCGTCCATGTCCCTACAAAGGACATGATCACATCTCTTTTTATGGCTGCATAGTATTCAGTGGAGAATCACCCCATTTAACAAATGAGGAAATCGAGGATTACGAAGGTTAAGTAATTTGCACACAGTCATACACGGAGTCAGGGCCCTGCGTCCAAGCCCTTTCACACGGTATACCTGAGGTTACGCTTAAGGCATTATGCATCACCATCGTCAACAAACAAGTATTTAGTATGAAGGTAAAATAACAGAAAATAATGGCTAAGAAAATACACAGAGACACAGAGCTTGATACAAAAATGATCAATATTCAGCTCAGCTGTGGTAGCTCACGCCTGTAATTCCAGCACTTTGGGAGTTTGAAACAGGCAGATTACTTGAGGCCAGGAGTTCAAGACCAGCCTGGCCAGCATGGCAAAACCCTGTCTCTACTAAAAATACAAAAACTAGCCAGGTATGGCGGTACATGCATGAAATCCCAGCTATGGGGGACATTGAGGTACGAGAGTCATTTGAACCCAGGAGGCGGAGGTTGCAGTGAGCCGAGACTGTGCCACTGCACTCCAGCCTGGGCAACGGAGAGAGACTTCATCTCAAAAAAAAAAAAAACAGTAAAATAATAAAATCCACAAATATAAATATTCATCTATAACTTATAGCCTATGTGTGGTTGGTTATGCTTAGGCTGGAGATGCCAAGAATTATTTTTTCAAATCCCTGGCTTCAAAGATTCTACAAGATGGCTAGAAAAGTAGAGTACATTTATGAAAAAGATAACCGATTACAAGTGGTAGCTTCTTAGAGGCAGGATGGCCTAAAGGATGTAGATGGCATCATGAATTCTGTCCTTGGAAAGACGTCAGAATTGTGACCACAGGATCACACAAAACCACGACGCACAGCCAGCAGCCAGTTCGGTCTCAGATGTGAGAGATGTACATCCCCACAAGACAGAAAAAATAGAAGAGTGCAGGACTCTGAACTTCAAAGTTCTTTCAATAAAATTTTAACAGTCACTTCCTTTTTACTTTTTATCTAAGGATTTAAAACATACTTAAACATAGAGAGATGAGGTTATAAACCTCACATATCCATCACCCAGCTCCAACCATTATTAGCATTTTGTCTGTTTAATTTCATCTAGTCTTCTCATATTTTCCTAGGTTCCCCATGAGGGTATTTAAAATTAAATTTCATTTCACCTGTAAATATTTCAGTATGCATTTCTAGCAAAAGGAGAGTTTTTTAAAGATCACTTTTAATGGTGTCTTTAATTAATATTTCATTCCATTTACAAATTCAATTAAACACTTTAAAACATATTTATATATATTTAATAATATCAACAATTTTCTTAAGAACCACAACTGTCTGATAATGCACAAATCTTCCCATGCACTTAATTTTTATAGATCTAATAAATTATAAGTGAGGTGAATCTTAAATGCTGTTAAGTGCCCCAATACTGTATGCAAGTCTGGTGAGATTTCAATCAAAGAGGCTAATTTACATTTTTAATTGTCATAACAGCTTCGGGACCTCACTGGCATTTTGTGGGTAAAGATACTGAGGTCTTGCAGGAGTTGAGAGGGTCTAATATATTAATAACAGAGTTGTCACATTCAAAATGCCAATAGTTCCCTCCAATGAGAAACAGTGGTCCATATTCAACATTTTGTCATTGCTTTTTTTCCCTGAGCTTTAAAGTCTTTATATTAAAGATTTTGAAAACACAGGAAACATGGAACTATGGAGAAAAAGATTATGTGCAATGCTCTAAACCCGTAAAGGATGAGCATATTGACATGTCTATGGGTTCAGTGTTACTGAAGATGAAGAACACTAATGGAGGAGCATGGGTTGGGGAGTAGGAGGAAGCAGGGAGGCAGGGCTGAGATCACGGGATTACAGGACCACTGAGCGTCCTCACCTGCAGGTGGCTAGTGCTACTGGCAATAGCCAGCTACGGATCTGCAAAGCTGATGAGGGTAGCATGATGCTCTACCCACCCCAGTCTGCCTGGAAAGGGAGGGGCCCTTTGGCAGGACAGTGCAGTGTTTCCCCAAGTAGATGTACGGACCATGATGGCAGGAGCTCAAGACCTAACAATCGTCCACACGAGACTCACCAAGAGGACCAGGTATTATTCTTGGCCTCCAGGGTGTTACTAGTTGGCAGTCCCAAGAGTACCATCATCAACTGTATTACTCCCATTCCAGTTGCATTACTAGCCAAGTGAAGACAGTTCTGGGAGAGGAGAGGCAGAGGACAAGGAGCCAGAAGCATACCTCTCAAATACCAGCGAGTCACTCCTTAGATTCTCAGAGAGCAGAGGCTTCACTGAAGGTGTTGGACAAATCACTGGTATTAATATACATGTAATACTCTGAACTGGATACCTAAGAGCTACACAAATCGCCCTTCCTGTGTCCTTTGGTTTTTTATTTGATCTCATAATCAAGGAGTCAAAACTAAATGAGTGATTGGTAGAAATCTAAATGAAAAATACCATTAAAGTTTTGCCTGGGTTTTCTTTCCTCCATCCTGCTAAAAGTCACTCTGTTCTCTGGTGACTAAAGTAACCGTGCCAACTGTGAAATATATTTCCTTATGCCACTAAAGCAATGAGAGCCCCCCAGAGGACCTTGTAGAAGATGTGCAAGCAAGATCGATGGTACTGATGCCACAGACATGAAAGGTAATACACAGTGGCCATTCTGTGTGTGTTACGGAAGAATTTGCTCTAGCATGCACACACAACAGGCATTTCAGCCCTGGAAACCTATGCCAGAGCTCCCAAGTGGAAGGTGGGCAAGACATGGAGAAAAACCCATGTAAAGGCACAAAAGAGTGCAGAAAAGGTGTGAATGTCATTGACACTTGACTAAAAATGCACGACAATGATAAACTCCCTTGTTTTGATTTCCAAATGACAAAAGTCTATGCCTAACTATGGAGGCAAGTATCAGCAATTGTCTTTCTTTCCTCTAGCTAGTGGTACTCCCTCTAAGCCCCCGTGGCCAGACCACAAGCATTCATGAACCACCTGCCAAGTTATTGCCACAATCACATAATACCTTTCACATTGTCTAGTCCCGTTTAAACCTCACCACTTCTCACCAGGACTCCAGCAATGGTTGCCCAGCCCCTGTCTTCACTGCTGCCACACTTGCTTTCTTTCAATCCATTCTTCACATAGGAATAGCCAGAGAGATCTTTTTAAGATATAATTCATATCCTATTACTCCTTACTTAAAACCCTCCAGTGGCTTCCCAAAAGGTTTGGAATAAAACCCAAACACTTTACCCAGGGACTAAAAGATACTGCATGGTGTGGCCCCTGCCCCCTCATCTTGGCCCACTCCTGCCACCGACCACCGTGCTGCAGCCACCCAGGCTTCACTCTATTCTGAATCTCACCAAGCTCCTGCTCACAGGCATTAGTACTCTTTTCATGCTGTGGCCTCAGGACCAGAAAGAATCATGAGATGGATACAGGATTCAACAGAAGCAGTTATAGTCCTGCCCTGCAAAGAGAAGTGGGGCACATACTTAAAATTGTTCTGCGATGGAGAAATTACTGAAGAAAGTTAGCAATAAACTTTTGGGGGTGGAAAGGAGAGGACTAGGGGAGGTGTAGAGGAATTTTATCTGTAAAATCAGGAAATAAAGATTGGAGCATTTATAAATAAATTGCACAACAGAGTGGAAGACCTAAGGGAAGGGCATCAAAGCGTTAAAGTCGTCTCTAGAACTAGGTAGGGAGACGTGAACATATCTTAAGAGACCTACAAAGAAACGTGCAAAATCCAACTAAGGAGGGAAGGAAAATAGCTACAACCTTAGTGGGAGTGACCAATAAAATCAGAACAATTACACAATGATGTCTCTGGGACTCAGGGGCTGTGGGTTTTGAAATCAAGCCCATTGATGAGTATGAGCTTGGAGTTTCCTGTTGGATGGCAATACTAGGGAGAGGTGGCCTGTGTGTGCTCATCTCACTGACATGAGAAGAATCACCCTGGATGCCCAGGACTCCTGAGACAGCCAAAAACCTCCCCCCCAGAAACAATCTGAGTCCTGTGAGCGCCAACTGCAATTCATTTGGGTCAAGAACCACAGTTAGCTTAGGATAATGAAGCTCTTCCATTAGTGGTATGAGTCTTCCAACTGCAAGAAGAGATAGAGCCAAGTATGGAGATGATGATATGACGACGTGGATCAAGCCCACGGTTCTGCCACTTCGTGTCTGGTTTAAGCTAATCTGTGCCTATTGGTATTCAAAGAATGTGTGATGATTGAGAAAAATGTAGTGTGTGAGAGAATCTATCACACTTACGATTCTAATTAAAATGTTTAGCTGAGTAATTGGTTTTTGATTGATGAATTTAAGTTGAAAGATAAGATTAAGTCAGAACCCATTGGGATGTTGAACAGAGCTTGAGAATCATTACAGTGTTTAAGTTTACTTCTCACAAGGGAACACATACAAAAGATAATTTCAAATAGTCTTCTCTGTGCCCAAAGGGCATTCTGAGACACCAGAAACCTCACCCCCGGACCCTGGGGTCACACTGCAGGGCTGTTTCCTCTGACTCTGCAGCCTTCTGTGCCCACCCTCTTTCATTAGTTAACTCTAAGCTCAGAAGTCACTTGCTCAGACCTCAGGCTTTTTGCCCTTGTTTATTCTAAAACTTCGCTCTTATTTCTACTTGAAACACACACACATACTTGTTACCTCCCCACCCAGAAGGTGACCCATGGGAGCTGGGCTGTATCCCTGGAGGCCCCTGTTGTACCCTCAGGGCTCCTGTGTGCTCATCACAGTATACTTATCATGGCCTACAATGATTTTCTTAATTGGTTTCCTTCTAAGAACATAAACTCCCTGAGAATCAGGACTTTCTCTGCCTTGTTCACCTCCGTACCCTCCAAACTTAAACATTTCCTGATACAATTATTTGTTGAAGGAGTGAATCCACTTGCTTAAAGTTTTTGTCCCAAAATCAACTATATCTTTCAACTTAGGTTTAGCCTCTCCCTAAGCAATAATATCAAGAACGGCCTGGGTAGAATGTGCTAGCTGCTCGTTTTCCTAATGCACATTAAAATAAATGCAGAGCTATTAAAGTAAAAACATTGTTATCTCAAATATCTGCCATCAAAAATCACCTTGGTGCCATCATGGTCTGTACATCTAACTTGGGAAACACGGCAACGAGCAACTGTCCTGCTAAAGGGCCCCCTCCCTTTCTAGGCAGACTGAGATCAGTAGAGCATCATGCTGCCTTCTTCTGAACATCAATCTTGCTTCTCCAGCTAGCATCCAGCACCTCCAATAGGTCTCTGCAACATGGCAAATCAACAAGGCTGAAGCAGAACTCTTCATTCTGTTGTTGTTCAGGAGCCCATATCCAGACGTAATTCCTTAGGTCAGTGGTTCTTGACTGGGGCGATTCTTTCCCCAGGTGTCATTGGTAATGTCAGGAGACTTTATTTATGGTCATACGCCTGCAGGGGTGACTGGCATCTAGTAGGGAAAGCCAGGGACGCTGCTGAACATTCTCTAATACACAAGACAGTCTCCTACCACAGAGAATTCTCCAGAGCAAAATGTCCTGAACACCAAGGTTGAGAAGTCCTGGTTTGGGTCAATGGAACCTTAGTCCTTCAGACTATTAACCTTTGCTTTGGTTTCAGAGCCTCTTATCTTCCCTTAAACAGAAACCACTCCTTTACAAAGCAGAGAAATAGCACCTTCAGAACATTTTTTAAAAATCAGCATTCTTAGGAATATTTAGAGTCCCTAGCAAATTCAAGGCCATTGTAAAATACATGGACTGAAAACCCTAAGAACCTAAGGAATTTATTATTGCGAAATTTTATGAATAAGTAAAATAATTCATTCAAAAACAGATGACTATTGAAAATACTGACCTCTCCTTTTAGGGAATTGCAGAGATTTTATTGTTATACTTCTTTGAAGTATAACAAAGATAGAAGACAAGTTGTGACTCAGGGTATATGGTAAGGAGGCCCTTAGAGGACATATGTCACAGCTGGGAAAGTTCTCAACTCAGGCTCCCTGCTTTTAAAGGGTCTGACCGTGAGCATTGATGTTAGGTGAAATAAGTCCCTGACATAGGAAGCAAGGCCTGGCAGGGAGTAAATTCTTAAAAAGGCAAAAGGCAGAAAGTGACAAGACACGTGAAGGAAATGCATTCATTAGTGGGCATTCACAGATTACATTTGGTCTAATATAGGCTTAGAGTGTTTGATTTTATACTATTTTACATTTAAGTATAAAATATAATTTAAAATGTACTCATACCTAAAGAGAGAAGAATGGCTGAGTTTCCCTGTGAATCTCAGCACAGCATACCATCTGAGTGGTACCTTTTGATTCCCAACATAACAAAAACTCCCCCCCACCAACCCATATGTTGTTATCTACTCCACCTGTACCCTTCAAACGAAGAAAACCTTCCAGAGGTCAATGGCAAATTACATGAGGTGCAAGCGAAGTTAGCTAAATGAGTCAGATTACAAAGAACAAGGGCGATCAATCAGTTGTGAGTATTTTTTAAACATTGTCCTTCCTTGCACAGTTGTTTTTGTGTATGATGTTTACTTCATGATTTCTCTATTGAAATAAAAATAATATTTTTCTGTGTTGCTTTGGCTCTCTGAGGCAGAGTCTAATTGTTTCTTTGGAGAGCTGTTCTGAAGGCTCCCATGGTGGGAATTGCAGTGAGAGCTATTTTTAACGCCCCTGGTCTTTTAATAGTCTGGCCTGTGCAGTGAGGTGAGGCTGCTGGATTTGGTCTGAATGCTGATGCTACCAAGAGAACCCATCAGTCTCAGCTCTCACCCTGGGGGGATCTGAGCAGCCAGTATCAGGGCCTCAGCCGTGGCTGCTGAGATGTAGTGCCTAATATTAGCACACGGAGGCAAGAAATAAACAGTGGGAATAAATAGTGCACCATGAAGATGTTCAGTCTCAGAGGCATCCTATTTTAAAGTCGGAAGGCAGAAATTATTGCACAGAAAAAAACTAGTAAGATTCACTGGCAGGAGAAAGACAAACACATCTGGACAAACAAACAGGATTTAAAAACCAAAGGCAAATAAAGGGAGATATGTGAAGCCCATCTATGAAAGACAATAAGTAAAATATAATTAAAATTGGAATATGCAAAAAAAAAAAAAAAAAAAGCTTGACAGAGAGCTGACATTCAGCAGAATTAGAAAAATTAATCTCAACATTGGGGAAAAAAGTAACCACATCTAACAAGTAAATAGACAAGAGGCACAGTGGGAAGGACAGTGGCTTGGGGAGTGGAAGGTCTGAGATACAACAATCAGCTGAGGGAGCTCATCAAGGGGTTGACTTTGACCTTCATTTCCCTCATGGAGGAAATAAAGATAATGACTATAATGGCTTCAAGCAGGTACCATTCTATGGAGTGTACCCTTTAATCCACAAGAGGCTGCACTGTGCTTGGCACATCCCACGTGGCTCAATATTTTTTGAGTGAATGAAGAATTTATGGATTTTAAAATGACAAAGCAATATGCCAGTATTTGGGGATCTCTCAGTTTTTATACAGGCAATTTAGAACAGTGGTTCTCAAAATGTGTCTCCCAGATCAGCAGCATCAGCACTGCCTGGGAACTCGTTACAAATGCAAATTGACCATCATTGTCCCAGATTTCTGAAGCAGAAACTCTGGGGCTGGGGCCTGGCAACTGAGGTTTAAGAAGTCCTACAGGTGATACTAATACAAGGTACATGCTAAAGTTTGAAAACCACCGTCTGGAAAATTAGGAGGAAACAGTCTTTTAACATCAAATATTAATATTATTCATTTGTGAATTACATATACAACACAAATTACAGAGGATAAAAATCAGAGGCCAATGGGTGAAAGTCAAATATTATATGACATCAAAAAGCCTTTAGTGATTGCACTGCTGACATGGTTTTCTTCTTTTTATGAGTGGGAGTTCTTGGGCTCAATTATTGCAACTGTCATTTCATTCTTTACACATCCACTTCCCTATTCTTTAAGGGCAGATATGGATTACTTCTGTGCCAGCCTCTAGCACAGAGCCAGGGACACTATAAATATTCATTATATAGTAAACTAATAACTGTATAAGCACCATGCATCACTCTCTCTAATATAATTCCTTTTATTCAATTTCTGTAGCTCTCAAATAATAAAGCGCAATACTGATACAGGCCAGCTATATCTTTTAATCTGGTGATTCCAAAGGTGAAGAAAATTCAATACTTTGAATTCAGTAACTCAAAGGGGGAGATATTTCATTAAGTATGCCCTGATGATTACTCCTGAGAAGTTGAAATCAAAACAAAGAAAACATTAGATTAATTAAGATGTTATGCAATGAGACAGACAAGTCAGGGGATTGACTTAAACTACATATAAATATATACAACTACATTTATTAGTTGAGTTCTAAGTTTTTGTAGTAAATCAAACTCTAGAGAAGGTATTCATTCACCCTTCAGAAAGAATTTTTTGTCAGTGAAAATTCACATTTAGGGAATCTAAAAGAAGTTCAGGAACGGTTCCTACCTTCAGGGAGCTTAGGTTCCAGATGAGGAGATAAGACACATTCCCATGAAACAGCATACTGAGGAAATGAGCAGGAGAACGGTCCCAGGGCAGGCACATGTGCATGGCAGTGCCCAGGCTGGCCTCACTGATGTGCTGGGGAAACAAGGCAGGGCTAGGGCCCCCAATTCACCAAAGAGTTGGGGGTCACTGACATGGCATTTTCAAAGGTTTCTGCACAGAGTACAGGCCTGGTAAAGATGTGTTGTATATCGATCTCTTCCTGGTTCCATTCACTGCCATTTGGGGGACTTAACGTCTCTCCTCCCTTCTCCCTGGGAGCAGGTGTTCTTGTCTGGACGAAATGAGGGAACTCCAAGAGGGATGTCTGGGATGGGGAGTGGGCAATGCCCTTGCAGAAGAAATCAGAAGAATGAAAGCTCCAATCCTTCTCAACTTTCCTCCTCTTACTAGTGTTTAGAGGCCACAAAGAAGTGCCCTTGATGGCTCACTGATTCTGTGCCAGTGTGTGTGGATGTGTATGTGGGGACAGATGTTTGTGTATGCATGTCTGTGTGGATGTGTGCACTGTGTGTATATTATATTTATATATGTGTGTACATGTGTTTTGTGTTTGCGTATGTGTGTTGTGTGCATATGTGTGCATGTGTTGCATATGCATGTGTAAGAGTGTACATGCGTGTTGTGTGTGCATTTGTGTGTTCTTGTGTGTTTTCTTTTACAAGGTCAAGATCACCATTCCATTTCATAGATAAGAGAACTTGGGCTCAGAGGAGCTAAGTAGAGTTGGTGAGTGGCTCAGCCTGGAATTCAACCCAGGACTGCAGACTCCGACCCCACCTCCCTTTCTTTCCTCATATATGTTCTTTCTTCCCTTTTGATGAAGCTCATTGGAAAAGACTGTGAGGGCCAACCAAGGCCAACCCTGAGGCCAGACACAGGGGGCAGGAAGTGGCCCACTCAGGCCTGGCTTTCCTGTGCCCTTTGCTCCAACCTGGCTCCCCAGAGCAGGGGAGAAAGAGCTGAAGCCAAATCTCTGGCTGAGAAAGTGGTGACTGGGCTCTGTGCAGGGCTTGACAATCACAACAACAATAGCAACAGCTGACATTTGACGAGCGCTTACTATGCACCAGGTCACTTTCGAAGCACACTACCTGTATCATCTTATTTAATCTTCACAGTCATTGGATTGTGGCACATTGAATACCATCACCCATGCCCAATTTACAGAGAGACAGCTGAGGCCCAGGAAGATTAAGTAACTTTCCCCAGCTCACACAATAAATGAGTAGTGGGAGCAGGTGCTGCACTCGGGCAATCTGGCCTCCTGGCCCAGCTAGGCTTTGCGGTCAGCCAGGCCCTGGCTCCGTAAGTATCACTTCGGCAGCTGTGAGTAAGGCAGCATGGCCTGCGGGGAGGTTACAATCACCCAGGCGGCAGATGCCAACAGCTTGAATCAGAGCATTGGTGATGGAAGAGGAAGAGCCAGGGCAGATGGAGAGTCATCATAAATAAAGGAAACTTGGTGGCACTCCAAAGATAACTGAGATGAGGGTGGCGAGCATAATGGCCAAGCTTCCAGCCCAAGTGAGGAGGGAGATGATGGCACCACTGATAGAAACTAGGGATGCACGAGAAAGCCAGGCTGGAATCAAGTGTGGGATGAAAAGGAGGTAGAGAGAGGCTGGCACCACGACCAGGAGGGTGGTGAGGTGGGGCGGACAGACAGAAGGGACGTGGTGAGGAGGAAGGGGAGGAAGAGGAGGGAGAGGAGGAGGAGGAGTCAGCAAACACATTGCTGCCTGGTCCAGGCAAAGAGCTGAGGTGAGAGGCTGGCTAGAAGGGGAGTCTGGGAGCCATCCACCTCGAGGTAGCCATCCATCCTCTCCTCAAGACAGAGGAGATCAGCTGAAGATGGGGGAGGAAGGAGAGGGTGGCAGAGGTCTCAGGAGAGCAGGCACAGTGCAGTACAATGGAAGCCAGGGGAGAAGGCTTCTAAAAAACGATCAACTTCGGCAGGATAAGGATTAGGAAGGAGCCCTGGAAATCAGTGAGAAGGGCACCACCGACAACCTTGGAGAAGAGAGAAAAGCAGCATGAGGGAGTGGGTAGAAAATTATGAGTTGAAGATGGACCAATATGTGGCAGTAATGGGGAAGAGAGAGTGGAATAGAAAGAAGGGGAGATTAAAGTGGAGGACAAGAGGGAAGAGGAGGAGAAGAGGAAGAGGAAGTGACAAAGGAGGAGGAGGAAGTGGAGGAGGTGGACATATGGAAGGAGCATCAAGGAATTTCCAAATCACTGCTTGTTTGCAGGACTGCTTTAAAGATAGAGAAGGCCGGAGAATCCTTGAGAACAAGAAGCCAGGAGAGAAGCAGAGAGGGACAGGGAATATGGCAGAAAGAGGGAGACAAGGTTAGAAGCACATGATCCTGAAGGAAAATTGAAGAGGGAGTACATCAGGCTAAGTGTCTTAGTGTCTTAGCAGCATTATTCACAATAGCCAAAAGGTGGAAATACTCCAAGTGTCTGTCAGCAGGTAAAGGGATAAACACAATGTGGTACATCCATACAATGGAATATTATTTGGGCATGAAAAGGAATGTAATTATACATGGTGTAACCTGCATGAACCTTGAAAACATGCTAAATTAAAGACACCAGCCACAAAACTACATATCATATACTTGGACTTATCTCTAAAATGTCCAGAATAAATAAATCTATGGAGACAGAATGTAGATAAGTGGTTGCCTAGGGCTGGGGGTGGGGAGGATGATAGGGTCACAAAGTGATAGCTAAAGGGTAGACGGTTTCTCAGAGGTGATAAAATGCTCTGAAGCTGATTATGGTGATGACTGCACAACTCCATGAATAAACTAAAAAGCACTGAATTGTAAACTTAACAGTATGTGGATTGTATCTCAATAAAGCTGTTATTTAAAAAAACAAACAAACTTTGGAGTCATCCACAACTCTCCACTTCCATTCATACCTCAGCACACCAGGAAGTGTTATCAGCTGTACCTTCAAATATATCAAATATATCCCAAATCCAAAATGTCTCACTACTCCCAGCAGCACAGTGGTCAAGCTGTTCTTATCTCTAGCCTGATAAATGCATACATTTCAAAAATAACCTCCTAACTGGTTTTCCAATTTGTCCTCCCTACGTTTATTCTTCCCCAGACTCCACAGTGATCCTTTTAAGTGGAAAATCCAATGGCCCAGCCCAGTTCATGCCCTCAGTGGTTTCCTGTCACTCTCAGAATGAGCTCCCTGTCCTTCCTCTGTGGCCAGCTCCAGGTTCCTTCTCAGCTTGCTCAGTTCTCATCGCAGGTTCTCTTGGGCACTGTGCTCTGGCTCTTCAAACACGCTGGGCATAATCCCACATCAGGACCTTTGCACGTTATCTTGGTCCATTCAGGCTGCTAGAGCAAAATACTTGACACTAGGAAATTTACAAGGTGCAGGCAGATTCAGTGTTTGGCGAGAGCCCATTCCTCATAGACGGCACTTTCGAGGTGCCCTCACATGGCAGGAAAAGAAGGCAGCTCTCTGGGCCCTCTTTCATGAGGGTACTAGTCCCCTCATCGGGTGAAGCTCTCATGACCCCATCACCTCCCAAAGGCTCCACCATCTAATACCATCACCTTGGTGATTAGGTTTCAACATAGGAATTTTAGGGGAATGCAAACACAGATCATAGCACATGCGCGTAGCATATAACTATTCCCTCTGCCTGCAATACTATTCTCCTAATAGTCACACTGTTTACAAGCTCATTTTATTCAGCCTCTTCACAAACATTTCCCTTTCCGGGAGGCTTTACCTAGTCAACTTATCTGCAATCCTATTTCCATTTTTCTCCATCCCTTTACCCTGTTTTATTTTTTCTTCACAGCACCTGTCACTCCTTGATGTCTGACAGCCTTCCTTCACTCCACCTCTACTGTCTCCTTCCCCTGTAGTTCAAACTGATAGTGTCTTTGATGGTAAAATCCCATCTCAATTCCTGGCTTCTACTGAGATGGCTGATTAAATCCATGAATCACACCCATGGTATCTTATCAAATGGTTCCTCAGCCCCAACCTGAAGTATTCTCTTCAGAACAACTTTCCCATTTTTCCCATTTTTGCCGTGATTACACACACAGACACACACACACACACACTACATATATGCAAGCTTACACACGCATACACTGTATATGCACACCAAATCCATAGGCATATTGCCTAGTCATCTTCCTCACTGAAATATGACTTCCATGAGCACAGGGACGTTGCTTGGTTCTCAGTTGTATTCTCAGCACCTGGAAAAATCCCTGGCACATAGTGCACATTCGGTAAATAGTTGTTGAATGAATAAGCCTTACTACAACTCCTTATTTTAAAGGTGAGGAAACCAAGAGTTAAGAAAGGGAGGAGGATCACACAAGGTCACACAACCAGTAGGTAGAAGTGGCTAACTTGAAGCCCTGACATACCATGTCACTAGTTTTGTTTTGTCTTTCTGAGCCCCAAAGGGTGCAATGTCTGGTCCTGAGAAGGGATGAATGACACAAGGGGCAATATATTCATAGACCATAAGGAACGTTCATACCTTCCACTCTATTCATAACTAACGGAAAATTCACAGACATTAACATGTTGCAGAGAAACACACTTTTTGACTCCTGAGATGGGCCCCGAGTAATTCCGGTTTCCCCCATGAGCTTTGTGACCTTGGTCAAGTCCCACAGCCTTATGGAGTCAATATTGCTTCCGTGCTTCACACAGAGGTGAGTTCTGAGGTTTCTGCCAGTCTAAAACTCACAACTCATTTTTTACTTATTTATTGATTTTTGAGGTGGGGGTCTCAGTCTGTCACCAGGTTGGAGTGCAGTAGCACAAACATAGTTCACTGCAGCCTCAAACACCTGGGTTCAAGCTAACCTCCTGCTGCAGCCTCTGAAATACCTATGACTGCAGGCACATACCACTATGCCTAGCCAAGCTTTTTTTATTTTTCATAGAGACAGGACTTCGCTATGTTGCCCAGACTGGTCTCAAACTCATGGCCACAAGTTATCCTCCTGCCTCAGCTTCCCAAAGCGCTGGGATTAGAGACGTAATTAGAACCACACCCAGCCTAACCTACTTTTTAAAACCTGCTTTCACAATCTGCTAATTCACTTACTTCTTGAGGTGAAAAAGGCTGGGTTTGGGGACTCAGAAAATTCTACTCGGGATTTGTTTCCAGCAGGTGACCCATTTCAAACTGACAATGCAAAGGCACTAACACTTAGTCAGTGTGCAAAAGAGTAAATGTGGGAAGCGAACACATGTAACAATATTCCCGTTGCCTCGGAAATAACAAGTTTTCAAAAACAGGCTGAAATCACCAATTAGTAGGAACAATGTGGTGCTTTGAAGTTGAAAATGCTTTACATAATGCTAATAATATTTTGGCAGTGGTGGTTCTAAACGTGTATCACAGCTACTCTTTTCAGAAAAGGAAATAGCTCCTTTGAGGAAGAATTATATTCTTGAAATTAGAAGACTTTTTTATAAAATATTAATAAACCCTGATTAAAGACGTTAAATTGCAACTTAATCAGCCATTGTGTGTTTACTATGTACAAGGCATAGGGCTTGACACTGAGTTTTCCATCGAAAACTCAAGAGTAATAGAATTGTTGCTGCCCTCAAGCCAGCTACAAATTACACATATGCTATAGGGAGAAACTGAGGGACAGAGAGAAAAGGAAGAAGAAATAAGAGAATTGAGCCCCCATCATACACCTGTATGGCTCATATAGAATTGTATCCCATTCTATTCGTCCATTCATTCATTCAGCAAGTCCTTATTGCACACCTGCTATGTGTCAGGCTCTAGGCTAGGTGTTGGGTGTATGATGGATTGACAACTGACTAGGTACTTGCATTCCTTCAATACTCATAACCAGCTGTGATGAGGGTTGTTCTCATCTCTTTGCAGAGATGAAGAAGCAGGCCCGGAGAGGTTGTCCAATCCTCCCAAGGAGCCCAGCTAGAAAAGGGTAAGAGTGGCAACAGGATTTAAACTGCTGACTCAGAAGCTGTGGCCAAGTGAAAGAGATAAGGGTCTAGATTCCAGGGCAGACAGTACCAGGTTTGTACCTGACTCTGGCACTTAGGGTTCATGTAACTTCAGGCAGTAAGTTACAGGAACCTCTCCAGGAACCTTGTTCTGAATCGAATAGTATGATATTAGGACTCCATGAGAAACAAATGAAGAATAAAGCCCAATTTTAATGGGGCAAAATTCAGCCCACAGCATTCCACCTCTGACCTTCCAAAATTCATGTTCTTCTCACACAAAAAATACATTCATTCCTTCCCAACAGCCCCAAACGTCTTAACTCATTCTAGCGTAACACCTAAAATCTAAAGTCCTAAGTCTCATCCGTGTACCATCTAAATCAGATATGAATGAAACTCAAAGTGTGATTTATCCTGAGGCAAAATTCCTCTCCACACATGAACCTGTGAAACCAGACAAGTTACGTGTTTCCAAATACAATGGTGGGGCAGGTGTAGGATAGATATTCCCATTCCAAAAGGAAGAATTAGGAAGGAAAGAACAGGTGACAAGTCCCAAGCAAGTCTAAAACTCTAGCAAGGCAAAATCCATCAGAACGTAACTGCTCAAGAGCAATCCTCTTTGGTTTGATGCTGTGCCCTTCAGGCCCCTGGTGTGGCAGTGTCACTCCACAGCTTTGCAGGGCAGCCCTGCCGCAGAGACACTGGGCGGAGTCATTCAGGCCCATTGAAATCTGGGAGGCTGTCCTACCCTTAGAAACCAAGGAGGAAGCCTTGTCCCCAGACCTGGAGTAGAGGTGGGATTATACCGTCTCTGTGGTGGGAGTTACAGCCCTGCTGATCTCTGACTCTCCTTTGGGGCCATCTTTCCCTTTCCTTGAAGAACAGCTCATGTTCACAGCTGAATAGCTCTATATTCCAATCCTATAGATTACAGGAAGTCTGACAGCCTTCCTTCATTCCACCCCTACTTTCTCTGTCCCCTTTAGTTCAAACTGACAGTGTCATTGATGGTAAAATCCCACCTCAATTCCTGACTTCTGCTGAGATTGCTGATTAAACCCATGAATCATAGCCATGATCTCTTTATCAAATGGTTCCTCAGCCACAACCTTAAGTATTTTCTTCAGAACAACTTTCCCATTTTTTGTAATATAGACAGGCAGAATTTTCCAAATCTTCAAGTTCTGATCCATTTTGGCTTAACAATTTCCTTTTCAATTCATCTTTCTCCTTTTACATTTTACTTGAGTATTCAAGAGGATCCAGCCTTTTTACACTTTGCTTGGAAATCTATTTAGCTATATATATAATTTCATCACTAACAAATTCTATCTTTCACAAAATACTAGAATGTAGCTCAGTCAAGGTTTTTGCCACTTTATAATAGAACGAGAGATATATAAACAGATTTATTATAAGGCATTGGTTCATATGATTATGGAGGCTGAGAATTCCCCATATCTATAGTCAGCAAGCTGGAGACTAAGGAAAACCAATGATGCAATTCTAGTCTGAGTCTAAAGACCTAAGAACCAGGAGAGATGGTGTAAGCTGCTGTCTGAAAGCTAGCAGTCTTGAGACCCAAGAAGGGTCAATGTTTCCACTGAAGTTGGAAGGCAAGAGAAGACCAATGTCCCAGTTCAAGGCAGTCAGGCAGGAGGAATTCCCTCTTGCTCAGGTCCTCAACCTAGGCCCACCCACATTACGAAGGGTAATATTACTTACTTAGTCTACCGATTCAAATGTTAATCTTATCTAGAGACATCCTCATAGACACTCCCAGAATAATGTTTGACCAAACGTCTGGGCACCCTCTGGCCCAGTCAAGTTCACACATAAAACAAACCATCACAGAGACCTTTCTTTGATTCTGTTCTTCATATTAATTTTTCCACTAAACTTATTTTTAGAGCAATCTGTATTTGCTGCTCACTCATTCTCACATCATGCCTACCTCCTGTTCAGCTCATCACTGCCAACCAGTTTCACCTGGTGGGAGGCTGAGGTAGGTGGTCAGTCTAACAACTTATTGGCCACATGTAAAACTATGAGGATGTGACAGCTCTAGTCACAGTATTGCCCTACGGAGTGTTTGGTACCTCTTAGTTACTCTTCTTGCTCCTGTCCTTATAGTCTTTTAAAGAGACCTCAAAGCTTCTGATGTAACTTATGTCAGGTCAATGTAATGGAAAACCACCAGTGGCTTGAAAAACTTTGTTACTAAGTTTAATAACCTCCTCTTAGATTTTCTTGCAGTAATTGATGCTGATGACAATCCCTTTCTTTTTGAAAGTATTGTGAGAAAGTTTCAAGAAAAATATCAATTACACTTCATTAAATTTTTCCTTTCAAAACGGAAACTTTACTGATCAAAATCTATAATCCATTTCATGTTGTGAAAACATGTATATGACTTCATTAAAATTTATAAGTTAAAAGATCACCTCCTGCTTCCAAGCAATTATATTAAGAATCAAAATGAGAACTAAAAGAGAAACTATAAACAAAAAGAGAGTAGTAAGTCCTTACTTATCAATAATTATTTTGAATGTACATGGATTCATTTTCCAGGCAGAAGACACAGAGTGGATGCATGAATTTTTTTAAGTCCTAATTATATGCTGCCTACAAGAGACTCACTTCACTTTTAAGGATACACATAGATTCAAAGTAAGGGAATGTAAAAAGACATTCCATGCAAGTGGAAACCAAAAGACAGCAGGGATAGCTATACTTAAATAAAATAAAATAGAATTTAAGTCAAAAACTGTAAAAAGGGGCAAAGATGGTCATTATATAATGACAAAGGGGTCAATTCAATAAGAGGATATAATAATTATAAATATATATGTACCCAACTTCAGAGCCCCTACATATATAAGGCAAATATTAATATATCTGAAGGAAGAGTTAGACTGCAACACAATAGCAGAGGACTTCAATACCCCATTTTCAAAAATAAACAAGACTATCCAGACAGAAAATCAATAAGAAAACACCAGAGCAGGACTGTACTTCAGGCCAAATGAAGCTATATACAGAGCATTCCACCCAACAGCAGCAGCATATACATTCTTCTCAAGCCACATGGAGCATTCTCCAGAATAGATCATATGTTAGGCCACAAGACAAGTCTACCAAATTTAAGAAGATTGAAATCGCATCAATAGTATTTTCATATTACAATGATATGAAAGTAGAAACTAATAACAGGAGGAATTTTAGAAAATTTAGAAATACATGAAAATTAAGCAACATGCTCTTGAACAACCAGTAAGTCGAAGAATAAATCAAAAGAAAAATGTAAAAATATCTTGAAACAAACAAAAATGGAAACACAACATACCAAAACTGATAGGATGCAGTTAAAGCAGTTTTAAGAGGAAAGGATGTAACAATACATAACTACACCAAAAAAGAAGAAAGATCTCAAATAAACAACCCAATGTTACATCTAAAGAAGCTAGGCAAAGAACAAACTAAGCCCAAAGTTAATTTAAGGAAGGAAATAATGAAGATCTGATCAGAAATAAATAAAATAGAAACTAGAAAAACAATAGGAAAAAAAATCAACAAAACTAATGGGTTTCTTTTTTTAAGATAAACAAAGTCAACAAAACTTTAGCTAGACTAACAAAGTAAAAGAGAAGACTTAACTAAATAAAAACAGAAATGAAAGAGGGGACATTACAACTGATACCACAGAGATACAAAGGATTTGTTACATTATAACACAAAGAATTACTCTAACACTATAACCAATAATACACCAACAAATTGGATAACCAAGAACAAATACATAAATTTCTAGAAACATACTATCTATCAAGACTGAATCATGAAGAAATATAAAATGTGAACAGACCAAGAATGAGTAAAAGAGTGAGCCAGTAATAAAAAAGTCTCCCATCAAAGAACAATTCAAGAACTGATGGCTTCACTGCCAAATTGTATTAACTATTTAAAGAACTAATACCAATTTTTCTCAAACTCTTCCAAAATATGGAAGAGAAGGCCAGCGTTACCCTGATACCAAAGCCAGATAAGGACATTATGACGAAAGAAAATTACAGGTCAATATCCCTGATGAACACAGAAGCAAAAATTCTCAAACACTAGCAAACTGAATTTAATAGAATCATTCACACAATCAAGTGAGATTTATCCATGGGATGCAAAGAAGTATCAACATATGCAAATCAGTAAATAAGATATATTACTTTAAAATAATGAAGGGCAAAAACCACATCATCATCTCAATAGATGCAGAAAAAGCATTTGACCAAACTTAGCATTCTTTCATGATAAAAACTCTTAACAAACTAGGTATAGAAGGAATGTACCTCAACGCAATAAAGGCCATATATGACAAGCCCAAATCTAACATCATACTCAGTAGTAAACAGTTGAAAGATTTTCCTCTAAGATCAGAAACGAGTGGCCACTCTCACCACTTCTATTGAACATATAACTTGATATACTAGCCAGAGCAATTAGGCAAGAAAAAGAAATAAAAGGCATCCAAATCAGAAAGGAAGAAGTTAGACTGTTTGCTGATGACATGACCTTATATATAGAAATTATTTAAAACCCCACCAAAGGACTGCTACAATTCATAAATGAGTTCAGTAAATGTGCAGGATACGAAATCAACATACAAAATGTGGTAGCATTTCTGTACACTAACAACAACCTACCTAAAAAATAAATGAAGTAAACAGTTTTCTTTATAGTAACTACAAAATAAAATACTTAGAAATACATTAAACCAAGTAGGGGAAATATCTGTAAATTTAAAACTATAAAATTCTGATAAAAAATTGAAGAAGACAAAAATACATGGAAAGATATCCTGTGTTCATGGATGGGAAAAGTTAATATTGTTAACATGTCCATTTTATCTAAAGCAATCTACAGATTCAATGAAATTCCTACAAAAATTCCAGTGACATTTTCCACAGAAATTAAAAAAAAATTCTAAAATTTGTATGGAACCACAAAAGACTCCAAATAGCTAACATCAATCTTGAGTGGAAAGAGCAAAGCAGCAGGGATTATACTACCTGATTTCAAAATATACTACAAAACTATAGCAATCAAAACAGCATGGTGCTGGCATGAAAACAGATGCATACCAATGGAACACAAGAGAGAGCTTACAAATAAATCTATGCTTTTACAGTCATTTGATTTTCAACAATGACGCCAAGAACATAAAATGGGGAATGGGGCCGGGTGCAGCGGTTCACACCTATAATCCCAGCACTTTGGGAGTCCAAGGCAGGCAGATCACCTGAGGTCAGGAGTTTGAGACCAGCCTGGCCAATATGGTGAAACCCTGTCTCTACTAAAAACACAAAAATTAACTGGGCATGGTGGTGGGTGCCTGTAGTGCCAGCTACTCGGGAGTCTGAGGCAGAAGAATCACTTGAACTCAGGAGGTGGAGCTTGCAGTGAGCCGAGATCATGCCACTGCACTCTAACCTGGGCAACACAGCAAGACTTTGTTCAAAAAAAAAAAAAAGAAATTTAAAAATGGGTAACAGACAGTCTCTAAAATAAATGGTGGTGGGAAAACTGGACACCCACATGCAGAAGAATGAAATTGGACTCTGATCTCACATCATATGCAAAAACATCAATTTAAAAATACTTAAATATCAGATCTGAAACTGTTAGAAAAAAAATAGAAGAGCTCTGTGACATTGGTCTGTGCAATGATTTTTTTGCAGATAACCCCAAAAGCACAGGCAACAAAAGCAAAAATAGACAAACGGGATTACATCAAACTAAAAAGCTTCTGCATGGCAAAAGAAGCAATCAATGGAGTGAAAATACAACCTACAGAATAAGAGAAAATACTTGCAAACAATACGTCTGATAAAGAATTGCTATTCTAAATATATAAGGTATTCAAACAACTCAATAGCAATAAAACAAATGAGCCAATTTTAAAAACGGTCAAAAATCCTGAACAGACTTACTTTTTTCTCTCTCTCTGTCTCCCAGGCTGGAGTGCAGTGGCACAATCTTGGCTCACTGCAAACTCTGCCTCCCAGGTTCAAGCAATTCTCCTGCTGCAGCCTCCTAAGTAGCTGGGACTACAGGTGTGTGCCACCATGCCCAACTAATTTTTTGTATTTTTAATAGAGACCAGGTTTCACCGTGTTAGCCAGGATGGTCTCGATCTCCTGACCTCATGATCTGCCCTTCTCAGCCTCTCAAAGTGCTAGGATTACAGGCGTGAGCCACCATGCCCAGCCCTGAATAGACTTTCTAAAGAAAGACATACAAATGACCAACAAGTATGTGAAACAAGGCTCAACATCACTGATCATCAGGGAAGTGTAAATTAAAACCACGATGAGATATCAAGTCACACCTGTCAGAATGGCTATTATCAAAAAGACAAAAGATAATATGTGTTGGTGAGGATGTGGAGAAAAAGGGACTCTGGAACGCTGTTGGGAATGCAAATTAGTGTAACTATTACGAAAAACAGTATTTAGGTTCCTCAAAAAACTAAAATAGAACTACTGTATGACGTGGCAATCTCACTACTGGATATATAGCCAAAGGAATTGAAATCATTATTTCAAGGTGATATTTGCACTATCACATTCATTGTAGCATTATTTACAAATAGTCAAGACATGGATTCAGTCTAAGTGTTCATCAACAGGTGAGTGAATAAAGAAAATGTGGTGTATATATACACAATAAAATACTACTTGGCCTTTTTTAATTTCCATAGGTTTTCGGGGAACAGATTGTGTATGGTTACATGAGTAAGTTATTTAGTGGTGATATGTAAGATTTTGATGCACCTATCACCCGAGCAGTATACACCGTACCCAATTTGCAGTCTTTTATCCCTCACACCCCTCGCACCCTTTCCGCCGAGTCCCGAAAGTCCATTGTATCATTCTTATGCCTTTGCATCCTCAAAGCTTAGCTCCCACTTATGAGTGAGAACATAATGATGGTTGGTTTTCAAAAGAAGAAAATTCTGTCATCTGCAACAACATGAATCAGCCTGGAGGACACTGTGCTAAGGGAAATAAGCCAGACACAGAAGGACCAATGCTGTGTGATACCACCTATATGATGAATCTAAAATAGGCAAACTCAGAGAAGTAGAGAGAATGGTGATTACCAGGAGGGTGGGAGGAGGGGAGGACAAGATCGGAGAGATTTAAAAGAGTACCTAGGTTGGTCAAAGGATACAAAATCTCAGGAGGAATGCTTCCAGAGATCTATTGTATAGTCACAATGTATTATATCCTTAAAAATTGCTAAGAAAGTGGATTTTAAGTGTTCTCACCACAAAGAAATGATAAGCATGTGAGGTTTAAAAAAAAAAGGAAAAGAAAGAAAACTAAAGAAAAATGTTTATTACTTAACCAACTCAAAACCCAATCTGCCATATTTATGCATTTCTAGATTGCCCATAACTAAAAAAAAAATGTCTTGTACTGACACTTGACATAGAAATTAAAGCAAAAATATCAAAAATAATAACAAATTCGGAGGTGCAGATTCTTTGCTGAAAATATTTTCCGTTACCAAGAAACGTTCTCCTCTCAAGAGAAATAAGCTTTGCGTCAAGACAACAATGCTCCTGTGAAGACTTTGTTGAGAGTTTTTGTTCTCTGGTGACAACAACACAGTTTGAATTCATTCATTCATCAAACAAAATAATTTTGCATGATCAAACTTGTAATAATCAGAGCACAGTGGGATACATTTTCAAAAGGAAGAAATACTCCCCTCTGTATGAAGGTTTTTGTGTATGTATCTGGTGCTTCAGAGGTTAATTAATCGATATTAATTAATTATAAATAGTTAATCCACAAAGAAAATGCCGTTTTCCTATGGAAAAATAATTGGTTCAAGGATGTCCAGCAGCTTGCAGTTGACCAACAAGGAGCGGCCCGGTTTACAGACAGTAGTTGCAAAGCGAATGGACAATATCCTGTTTGGAAAAAGCTGCTGCTTTGATCAAGGAAGGTAAAAATTGATCTTCTCAGTGGGCTGAATTGCACGCTGTTTTTCTAGGAGTAATGGAAGAACTAACAGCCGTGGAAGCCCCTGTGTTTGGGTTTTTACTGACTCACTGGGCAGTGACCAATGGCCTGGCCATACACTCAGGCAAGAGGGCAGTGGAAACCTGTCCTATCAAAAAGAAACCCATATGGAGCATGGCCTGATGAAGATTTGAGGGGTGCATTAAAGTAGAACCTGTCAGTGTCCATCAGAAGAACTCCCTTCCAGGTTCAGAAGGTGACTGAAATCAACAAACAGGTATCTATGGGTGCTCCCGTGAGGTGCTCACCTGAGTCCATGAAAGGGGTGGATACGGGATATAGGGGCACTGCAGCAGCACAGAGATAGGATCAATCTAGACACGCTCCTCTTGTACCCTCCTTGGGCACATAATGCCAAAACTGTACTGTTTGTCAATAAGAGAGACAGAGACTGCTGATGGCTATCAGGCAGATTCTCTGTGGGGAAAGAAGGCCCTGAACATAACTGGTGAGTGGGACTGACGCTGGCAGACTGGGGAGCTACAAATAGGTCTTAATGGGAATAGACACTGACTTTGGACTGGGCTTTGTTTACCCCGCGGAAGATGAACACACTCAGAGTGCCATCACAAAACAAAAAACAAGAAACAGAAGATATTACATGGATTTAGATGGTTATCACTTTTTCAGACCAGCAAACACACTGTACAGCCCACAATGTCCAACGATGAGTAGAGATATCCTCCTCAGAGTGATAGTTTGACAGAGAAATAGGACAGGTAATTGAAACAATGGTTTCTGAAACTGGGAGAAGGCAGGCAGGGCTGGCTTACCTGGCTTCGCAGCTGTGTGCTTACACTGAATATGAATGGCATTAACGGGGCGTCCCCGTTAAATTTTTTTTTCTCTGGCTGATCTTGGGGAGAGGGGATGGGGAGAACGCTAGTATGATTAAGCAATTCTTGCCAAGGTAGAGAGTACACTGGTATAACAACTATAATTTTTTCTTTCTTTCCCAAGTTACCCCCCAAATAATTATTTTTTCTCCTCTACTTGATACAGTGGTCCTTGTGCTAGGGCTGCAACTGCAAGTACTGGAAGCAGGGATGATTTCTAAACAGAAAACTGTAACTATGTTTTTAAACCTTATAGCAGAATTCCTAAGGACCTAATGGGGGTCAGTTATGCTTTGACCCCAACTGGCAAAACTGGGGTGAAGAGTGAATACAGCTATATTGCCTGGGTGGTAAAAATGGCTCACTAGTTCAGAGCCTATGTAACCTTACGCTACATGAGTGGGAATAGACTGAGCGGAGGCCCTTGCTAGATTAGCATTGTCACCAGCAGTCTGGACCAGCATGGTGACCAAACCTAATGTCCCTTCTAGAGGTGGAAAAGTTGAGTAAAAATAAACAACAAATAAAAAAAAAAGGAGAAACAGTAGCCAAGGGTAAAGGAATAAATAAATGGGAGGTACTATCATCTCGAAAGAGTCTCAGAGCAAGAGACGACATTGTTTCAGCTCAATTATAACAGATGCCTTAAAGGGTACAATACATGTGTGCCAAGACCACTCCTGCTTTTGGAACCCAATGAGATAGAAAGGAAACCTGCAAACCCAGTGGCCACAGCTTGGGAGACATTCATGCGGTATGATGGACTGGAGTGATAACTAATGGCTGAATAGGATTCTAGTAATGTGGAGGTATCTTTTGAGTTATATATTTTTTTTGTTGTTCGTTTGTTTGTTTGTTTGTTTTGAGACAGCATCTCACTCTGTTACCTGGGTTGAAGTATAGTAGCACTATCTCAGCTCACTGCAACCTCTACCTCCTGGGCTCAAGCGATCCTCCCATCTCAGCCTCCCGAGTAGCTGGTACTACAGACGCACACTACCATGTGCAGCTAACTTTTGTAGAGTTGGGGTTTTGCCATGTTGCCCAGGCTGGTCTCAAACTCCTGGGTTCAAGTGATCTGCCCACCTCGGCCTCCCAAAGTGCTGAGATTACAGGCATGAACTACCGTGCCCAGCTGAGTTGTGTATTCTTTTGATGTAACTGACCTGTGTTTGAAAACCAGGAGATGGCTTGTGGTAATGTGTGTGTGCGCATGTGTGTGGCACGCACACATGAGTGTACACACACCCAGTCACATACATATATTGATGCCCTATGCATCTCTTCATCTATATCCTTTGTAATATCCTTTATTTATTTATTTTTGAGATGGTGTCTCACTCTATTGCCCAGGCTGGAGTACAGTGGCGTGATCTTGGCTCACTGTAACCTCTGCCTCCTGGGTTCAAGCGATTCTCCTGCCTCAGCCTCCCAAGTAACTAGGATTACAGACACCAGCCACCACACCCAGCTAATTTTTGTATTTTTAGTAGAGAGAGGGTTTCACCATGTTGACCAGGCTAGTCTCAAGCTCCTGATTTCAGGTGATCTGCTTGCCTCGGCCTCCCAAAGTGCTAGGATTACAGGAGTGAGCCACCATGCCCAGCCCTGTAATATTCTTTAGAATAAAGTGATGACCAGCAAAAAAAAGATGTTCAGAACTAAACTCATTAGTAAACTCCCCTTTAAGCATCAGCACCCCTTTTTTAGACAAAATTACCTAATATTTATTTTATTATAAGGAGATCTTTTGACATGAAAATGCTGAAGGGATTACATCATCTTAAATCATGCATTTGTGACAGGAAAGTACTCAGCACACCACATAGTTGCAAACATGGAAAAACAGTATAGTAAGAGGATCAATAATCCTGCAGAAGGACCTGGGTTCAAATCCCAGCCCCAACAGTTACTGGTTCTTGCACCTGGCATGGCATGGACAAGACGTGTTCCCCATGTTGTTTCCTCTTCCTAGTCAGTGACTTTAGTCAATAAGGGCCTGAATTCTGGCAAATGGCATGTGGTGGAAGGGATAGCAGATGCTACTAGGCACTGCCCCAAGAACATTACATAGGACTCTCCAGCTGTCCCTTTGCCTTCAGCAGCGACTGTGAAGGCCACCTCTTGAGGATGGTATCTTCACAACATGAAGGGACCCGGAACCCTGAGTCACTGCCTAGAGGCTAAGTGCCCTCATCAGACTATGACACAAGCAAAAATTAACCTTGGCTTGGAAGCCACTGAGGCTTGAGGATTATGCGTTGCTGCAGAGTGTGTGTGTGTGTGTGTGTGTGTGTGTGTGTGTGTGTGTGTGTTGGCCACAATAAAAAAGCAGCACTAGAAGCTCAGCTAAAAGAGAGAGAAACCTATGGGAATGGGGGTTCCTGCAGGGAACTGGAACTGGCAAAGAAGAAGCCTTCTTAAGGAAACTCAAGAACAAGTCATCAGATAGAGGAGCAAAGAGGGAGTTGTGATGCCAAGATAACATTTCCCAAATCTCTTCTACCCCGATCAGGATTTGTGCTAAAGCGTAAAAAAGAGCAGAGCCACGGGGGGATCCCCTGGACCCATCTCTGTGAAAATGCAACGAAGAAAAGTAGTTGGGAGTCAGAGAGACCCTGATAAAGGCAGGGGTGACCTTTGGGCAAAGTGGAAGGTGAGACAGATGACAGGAGAGCTACAGATTCAAGGAGGGCAGAAATGAATTACTTTAAATTGCTGCTATGGTTCTATGGCTGCCTTAAAATTATATTAAACAAGAAAGATCTTTCACCTGGAGGGATTTTTCTCACACACGGAAAACTAACTCTAAGCAAATTACACATGTTTCAAGAACCTCAGAAAATAAAATAATATGATGTAAATGCCAATGTAAAAAAATATTATTTTTGAAACTTGTTTAAACTGTGACCAATGCACAAAGGCTCCTATATCTAGTTTCATATTATTTCATGAAAATGGGAGTTTTCAATCTGCAATATTCAGAAAATGGTAGAACTATTGTCAGAAAGCAGCTTACTTAAACCAGAATCTGCTATTATTTACAAGTGTGGGGCTACAAAACAGTTTTGTTGTTTTAACAGAAGACATAAAAGATGACTGTTTTGTGAATCGAGATCAATTTGCCATCTCTTGGGTTCCAGCACAATTCTGATGAATTTACCAGCAACGACCAAACTGTTTCGGAGCTGTATTAGTCAGGTCTCATGCTGCTATGAAGAAATACCCAAAACTGGGTAATTTATAAAGGAAAGAGGTTTAATTGACTCACAGTTCCACGGGGCTGGGGAGGCCTCAAGAAACTTACAATTATGGTGGAAAAGTAAGCAAACATGTCCTTCTTTACATGGTGGCAGGAAAGAGAAACTGAGAACCGAGCAAAACCATTGTAAAACCATCAAATCTTGTCATGATTTACTATCACAAGAACAACACGGGGGAAACTGCCCCATGATTCAATTATCTCCACCTCGTCCCACCCTTGACACATGGGGATTATTACAATTCGAGGTGAGATTTGGGTGGGGACACAGAGCCAAACCATACCAGGAGTCTAAGCACAATTATCAAAGTTCATATACTTGTAGTAAAACAATGCTATGGTCTTGATGTCAACTGAAAGTCAAAGTATTACAATCATGTACTGCTTAATGATGGGGATATGTTCTAAGGAATGTGTCGTTAGGTGATTTCATCATTATGCTAATATAATGGAATGTACTTACACAAACCTAGATGATACAGCCTACTTACTACACACCTAGGCTATACAGCATAGCCTATTGCTCCTGGGCTACAAATCTGTACAACATGTTATTATACTGAATACTGTAGGCAATTGCAACACAACGATAGGTATTTGTGTGTCTAAACATATCTAAACATACAAAAGTTACCATCAAAATAGAGCATTGTCTACAGAGACAGGCAGGTTTCCTTGAGCTGCTGTGAGCTCCACCCAGTTCGAGCTTCCCAGCGGCTTTATTTACCTACTTAAGCCTCAGCGATGGCGGGCGCCCCTCCCCCAGCCTCGCGGCTGCCTTGCGGTTAGATTGCCGCAGACTGCTGTGTTAGCAAGGAGAGAGGCTCCGTGGGCGTGGGACCCTCCCGGCCAGGTGTGGGATACAATCTCCGGTGTGCCGGTGTTACAGCGCAGTATTGGGGTGGGAGTTACCCGATTTTCCAGGTGTTGTGTGTCTCAGTTCCCCTGGCTAGGAAAAGGGACTCCCTTCTGCTCGCGCTTCCCAGGTGAGGCGATGCCTCGCCCTGCTTCAGCTCTCGCTGGTCGGGCTGCAGCAGCTGACCAGCACCGATTGTCCGGCACTCCCGAGTGAGATGACCCCAGTACCTCAGTTGAAAATGCAGAAATCACCGGTCTTCTGTGTTGCTCGTGCTGGGAGATGGAGACTGAAGCTGTTCCTATTCGGCCAAAATTATGCTACTACAAAGACACATGCACACGTATGTTTATTGCGGCACTATTCACAATAGCAAAGACTTGGAATCAACCCAAATGTCCATCAGTGACAGACTGGATTAAGAAAATGTGGCACATATACACCATGGAATACTATGCAGCCATAAAAAAGGATGAGTTTGCGTCCTTTGTAGGGACATGGATGCAGCTGGAAACCATCATTCTTAGCAAACTATCACAAGAACAGAAAACCAAACACCGCATGTTCTCACTCATAGGTGGGAACTGAACAATGAGCTCACTTGGACTCGGGAAGGGGAACATCACACACTGGGGCCTATCATGGGGAGGGGGGAGGGGGGAGGGATTGCATTGGGGAGTTATACCTGATATAAATGATGAATTGATGGGTGCTGACGAGTTGATGGGTGCAGCACACCAACATGGCACATGTATACATATGTAACCTGCACGTTATGCACATGTACCCTAGAACTTAAAGTATAATAAAAAAAATAAAATAAAATAAAATAAATAAAAAAAAAGATATTTTTGAGGCATCAAGTTAGAACTCAGCATAAATAGAAACTAACTGCAAATGGATTTAAAAGACAATGGTAGATGCTGTCCTTGGGCAACCAGAATAGGGTCCTATCAATGACAGCACATTCACTGTTCAGGAAGGATACACACGCACACACACACACGGCAGAGATCACATTTATAGCATAGCAAAAACATTTTCAAATCCGAGTTTATAAGGGATAAACTACAATCCTGGGTGTATGGAATAAAGAAGATGATTGATCTATGTAATAACTGAGGAACACAAAGGAAATATTCACAAGTAGCTGGAAGATAGGACAGTCATTATTTTGGCAAATTCAATTTTGATCTCTTGCTGCCCTGAATCTTTGATAAATATATCTTGAATCACTTAACTAACATAGGTGAGACCATGTATTTAATCTGCCATCATTTTAATAGGAATATACTTAGATATGCAAACTATTTGACAAAGCTACATTTTTTGAAAAAGTTCGAAGACTAGTTTCAAAGGAGTTAGATGATTAGAGCAAGAACTGTATCATGATGATGTTAATTTTGTTGAAGTATAATTGCCCTTGCTGTCTTATCCACATGAATACATTTGCTGTTAAAGGATTTTATAGATTGTTTCCATCATGCCTAAAATCTAATTGGTTAAAATTAAAATGGAAAACCCTAAAACTGCAAAAGAATTTTCGAGTTCCCAATGGTCATTTGAGTTCCCATATTTAGTTTTCACCTTTCAAAATTGCTAAGATACAGGAAAATTGAAGAAAAGTAAAAGACTATCAAAGATTATTATTTCAGCAGTGGAGGTAGAAAGAAGGGGATCTGTGAAAAACTCGCCTGAACAGCAGCTCTAAAAAATAGCCTTCTACATCCAAACTGAAGGCTTGGGTAAGAAGTGGGCAAAGTAGAAGTGAAATTTTAGTCCTCCTTATGAATCTGAAAAATGCATCAGTGAATGAAACCACAACATAAAAGGCTGATAAGATTTTTTTAAAATAATGATAATATTCTTTATTAGTGAAAGTGTTGTAACAATGAACACTCATACATATAGTTGATAAATGTAAGTTGGTACAAAGTTTCCTTAAATAAAATTGTTGTCATGTAAAAAAAAAAAAAAAAAAAGAAATAAATTACTGCTATCATAAAAAAAAAAAAAACAAAAAACAAAATAGAGCATTGTAATCTTATGGCACACCATTGTTTATGCATGTCCAAATATAGAAAAGTTACCATCAAAATAGAGCATTGTAATCTTATGGCACACCATTGTTTATGTGGTCCATCATTGACCGTCAGTACGTGGTCCATCATGGCGGCGGTACATGACTATACTTCTATTATTGTTACTATTGTTAGTAGAAGGCCCAAGGAGATTCCCATACGCCTACGTGTGCTATAATGTGATATTAGCATTGGAGACATTAAATCACCTTAGATGGTAACAGTAAAATTCTTTTTCCTATAACAGGCAAAAATAATTAATTACGTTTCTGGAAATTTCAAATCAATGGGTTAACCATGACAGTGCAGAAACGCTGAGAAGATAATAGGCACAATGTAAAATACACAGCTATTTAGTTATTCCAAATTCTGTCTGTAGCTTTGAAGAAACAGGGACACATTATGAAGTATCATACACTATCTATTTATAGAAATGGTGTATTTCTGAAGATTAAAAATAAAATTATAAAATAGGAAATTGGATCCCTATTTCATACTCTCTCTATATATACTATATATATAGTATAAATACTATATATACTATATACTATATATACTATACTATATATAGTATAAATATATAGTAAATATAGTATATATAGCATAGATCTAATATATGCTCTATATATAGTATATATACTATATATATAGTATATCAAATTCATATTGATTAAAGACTTTGATATAAAACAAAAGTTATAGATGTTTAGTGGAAAACACAGGTTAATATCCTTTAGCTCTTCATGAAGGGAAACATTTTCTTAAATTGGATATAAATGTATTAACCAGAAAAGTAAAGGTTGAAAACTATAATGTCTATTCCTCAAAAGAGCCCTTGAAGTCAAAAGACAAGTTACAAACTTGAAGAACATATTTACAATTTGTATAACAAATTATTAATATCAAAAATAAAGAATTCTAACAAATCAAGAAGAGCGTGCATACACATGCAGATAACGGCAAATAAACATATGAAGAGGAAGTCAGCATTATTAGTGTTCAGCAGACTACAGAGGCCATAATGAGTTACCTTTTTATACCTATCCAGTTGGCAAGCATTAAAAATTCTGACACTACCAAATGCTGAAGATGTGAGTCTACAAACTCACTTATATACTGCACATGTAAGTAGATATTAGTGCAACACTTGGAAAAAAACAGTTTAATATGACATCCTATAATTGGTCAATTATATATTTTATGTTCCACAATTTTACTTCCAGGTATATACCTTAAAAACCTCAAGCACATACACAACAGAAGTCATACAAGAATGCATATCTGTCCCTGTTCATAGAATCGAATTTTATACGGCAGTCAACTCCAACACTATGGAGGTCTTAGTAGTAATAGTATTAAGTGAAAAAGTAAGTACCAGAGAATTGCATGCATGATACCATAACATGAATCATGCATGATACCATTTTTATAAATTTTAAAAGAATTAAAAATAAATGTTTCTATAAAAACATGTAAATATTAAAATGATTAAAAAGGAAAACAGGCCGGGTGTGGTGGCTCACGCCTGTAATCCCAGCACTTTGGGAGGCCGAGGTGGGCAGATCAAGAGGTCAGGAGATCGAGACCATCCTGGTTACCACAGTGAAACCCCATCTCTACTAAAAATACAAAAAAAAATTAGCCGGGTGTGGTGGCGGGCACCTGTAGTCCCAGCTACTCAGGAGGCTGAGGCAGGAGAATGGCATGAACCCAGGAGGTAGAGCTTGCAGTGAGCCAAGATCATGCCACTGCACTCCAGCCTGGGCAACAGAGCGAAACTCCATCTCCAAAAACAAAAACAAAAACAAAAGAAAACAAAGAACTGATCAACTCAAGATTCAGGGTGGTTGTTATCTCTGGAGGGAAAGGAGAGGTGAAGGGATGAACAAAGGAGGAGGCTATCAGGTTAGTTTTCAGAAACAACTTCTGTTTTTGGTGGTGGTTTCACTGGTGCTTAGTAAATATGTAAAAACAGGCTATGCATGAACAAGATCGGAGAGTGCCACAAACCAAGTATTATCATCAATTCAATTCTGTGCACATAAAATCCTTTTTAAAAAAATGAAGCCTCTTTGAGAACAAACCCAGATAAAATATCAAACCTCCACTTGCCAGCTCTGATTGAGACTATTTGTAAAAGGATCTTCATTTGTTTAACATTACTTCCAAAAGAGAAATTGCAACTATCTAAAAGATTCATCAATAGATGAATAGCTTAAAACATCTGTATACATTTATACTCTTTCATTAATCCATCTCATCAACACATTGACTGAGTGTCCACAATTTGTCAGACACTGTGGAATACAATCATGAACAAAACTGATCCAGGCCCTGCCCTCATGTGGCTTAACCATCCTTTAAAAAAGGGAAGACAGGCCAGGTGCAGTAGCTTACTCTTGTAATTCTAGGACTTTGGGAGGCCAAGGTGGGTGGATCACCTGAGGTCAGGAATTTGAGACCAGCCTGGCCATCATGGTGAAACCCTGTCTCTACTAAAAATGCAAAAATTACCCAGGTGTGGTAGCAGGCTCCTATAATCCCCGCTACTTAGGAGGGCTGAAGCAGGAGACTCACTTGAACCCGGAAGACAGAGGTTGCAGTGTGCCAAGATCATGCCACTGCATTTCAACCCGGGTGACAAAAGCAAGACTCTGTCTCAAAATAAAATAAAATATAAAATAAAAAAGGGAAGACAGGTAGTAATCAAAGAGTCACACACACAAATGTACGCTGAAAACAGCAGCACTGTGAAGGAAGGAACACGGGGCTATAGAAGAGAAAAACGGAGAGAGACTTATCTTGAAGGCTTCAGCCAAGACTTCCCGAGAAAAGGGGCATTTAATAGAGGCCTGAAACAACAGAGATCTGGGAGTAGTTAACCAAGCAAAAAGGAGACAGGGAGGAAGTATTATCCAAGCACAAGGATGAGAGGGTGGATCCTGTGGCAGATGAGAGGTCAAGCTATTACAGAGGTAAAAGGTCAAGGTGGCTGAAACCAGGGCAAGGGAGACATGGGGGTGAGATAGGGCTGGAAAAGCAGGCAAAAGAGATATCCTGGAGCACAATGAGGCCAAGGATTTCAATTTCTGTTCAAAGAGCAATGTGAAAAAGAAGTTTACACAGAAAAGCAACTACATCAGAATCTCACTGGGAAGGGATCCCCTGCTGCCATGTGGAGAATGGAGGGTCTGGGCATGGATGAGACAAAGGTCAATGCTCACTTTGACATGAGAACCCTGGCCCTAGTATGCAGCAGGGTCAAGAATTGTTGGAGGAATAGCAGGAGGCCATCTCAGCAGCACAGGCAAGGGGCAAAGGCCACTGGCCTGAAGGTGTTGGCAGCGGGGCTGCAGAGGGTGAGGATTTGAGAATTCTCTAGGTGGTAAAATGGAGAGCATTAGAGGTAGAAAACATATGAAGAGGGCGGGAGAGGGAGGCACCTAGGATGACTTTAGATGTCTGGCTTCTAGAAATGGATGGAACGCTGGAAGACGAGCTGTGTCAGGCTGGGAGCACGATGAGGTCACCTTGGAGATGACTGAGCTTAGGTTGTCCTGGGACACCTAAATGGAGATGCCATGTAGGTTGTCAAGTAAGTAGGTCTGGAGGGGAGTCTGACCTGGAGATAAAAATCTGGGGACACCACGTAACTGTTAAAACGAATGAGGTGACTCCATACGAACTGACTTGGTACGACGTCTGTGATCTACTGCCAAATACACACTGAAAAAAGGCAAGTTACAGAACAACATGGATCATATCACTTTTTAAAAACATGTAGAAGAATACTTAATCATCTGGCCTGCAAGAGAAATACACACACTCTGACCTACACACAGACACACACACACACACTCACACAATGAAAGAATATACTAGAATATTAACCTATCCCTAGGATTTGATAAAGTTTAGGTGGGAATAGATAAGTGAATGAATTTCACTTTTACAAATTTCGACTTTTTGGCACTCTTGTTTCTTACAATGAGTACTTAATAACCCCAATGCCCACTTCGTTCCATCCCTTTTTTCACCCTCCAACTCCTACCTTATCCTGAATCCCCACCCAGTGCCAGAAGTTGGCAAGAGAATAGGATGGAAAGAGGAAAGATGATGTCAGTTTTGCACATTATTTTATAACAAAACAAGAACAACTTGGTGTTTGCTTTGAAGATGCATCAAAATAGCTGTGTCAAAACACTCCCTGGTAAAATGTCATTCCTGCTCCTGAAGGGTTTGTAATCAAGTTGGCTGAGCAGTAAGTCAATTAAGATGATTGTCAGAGCATGAAGTCTACAGGCACGCTGTCCACCGCACTCTCCCTAGAGGCCCTCAGTGTGCTCTGAGGATTTCCAAGTCCCATGTAACGTCCGAGAACGCACTACATTAATCAAGAAACGTTAAAAACTTCCCATTGTGGAGAATAAGGTAGCAGGAACTTGAACTAACGAATGTGCATGAACAAAAGGAAATTAATATAAATAGGAAGAATTGGTGGCTTTTGTGGTTTATCCTGGGTTTTCTTCAGTTACTTAACATAATCACCCCGCACAGTGCCAGCCCACACTCAGTATATACTTGTGGAATTGTTTTTAAAATATCCAAGCCTCTATTGGACCAGGAATACTATTTTTCCACAACAAAAATGGGGTAATGCTGAAACGGAAGCACTCTAATGGCAGAAAGCCAAGGGACATATTGTGTAGCTCCATGTGAACTTTCTTCTTCCATTCCCTGATTACATAAAGTAGAGACTGATAGAACCAAATGAGATCTTGAAGCTGCCTTGTTCAACAGCTGGGCAAAGCATTGTTTAACCATCCTTAACTAAGAAGTGTATGCTGAAAATGTGGAACTAGCTCAAATGCCCATCAATCAACGAGTGGATAAGGAAACAAGTACACACAATGGAATACTACTTAGCCATAAAAAGGGATGAATTAGGCTGGGCAAAGTGTCTCATGCCTGTAATCCCAGCATTTTGGGAGGTGGAGGCAGGTGGATCACCTGAGGTCAGTTCAAGACCAGCCTAGCCAACATGAAGAAACCCCATCTCTACTGAAAACACAAAAATTAGCTGGGTGTGGTGGCGCATGCCTGTAATCCCAGCTACTTGGGAGGCTGAGGCAGGAGAATCGCTGGAGCCTGGGAGGCAGAGGTTGCAGTGAGCCGAGATCATACCATTGCACTCCAGGCTGGGAAACAGAGTGAGACTCTGTCTCAAAAAATAATAATAATAATTAATTAATTAATGGCATTCACAGCAACCTGGATGGGACTGGATAATATTACTCTAAGAGAAGTAACTCAGGAATGGAAAACCAAACATTACATGTTCTCACTCATAAAAGGGAGCTAAGCTATGAGGATGCAAAGGTATATGAATGATACAATGAACTTTGGGGACCCAGGGGGAAGGGTGAGAAGGGGATGAGGAATGAAAGACCACAAATTGGGTTCAGTGTATACTGCTTGGGTGACGAGTGCACCGAAACCTCACAAACCACCAGTAAAGCACTTACTCATGTAACCAAATGCCACCTGTTCCCCAAAAACCTATGGAAATAAAAAAAGAGAGAGAGAAGTGCATGTTGTACAGATATACACCTAATAACTGAACCATGAGTATATATCGTACCGGGAAGGCAAACACAGGTGAAATTGTTCCCATCTTGCTTTTCATTTGCATCAATACAGCTCGCGTTGTTCTGGCAAGGTTTCCTCTGGCAAGCATCGTATTCTTCACAGAAAGTACCCACATACTGCTCCTCACAGGTACAGGAAAAAGTTGCCTAAAACACAAAAAAACACAGTGTCTGTTACCTGGCACCTCTCAACAGTGTGCGTTGGCTGTGAGACTCGAAGTTCAAAAGAACCACTTTTTATAATCAGCAATCTAATCAAATCACTTATGTCATAATCTAGTTGAAATCCTAGCTTTAAGAAAAATAGTATGTTTCTTTACAGTCTAATCTCAAACACATTTTTCTATTATTTGTTCGTATTTATCGCCATCATTTTCAATCTTCTTAAAATAGAAATGAAATGAACTTGTTTTACGCTAAAATTGAAGTTTTGCTGACCAGACATGGAAATGGCAATTTTGCTAGAGCAGATAGATTGTGCTACAGCCATTAAATTAGATGTCACTCCAACCAACTAAAATCCTTCAACAGAGATAGCACTTGTAACAAAAATGTCATCAAATGTCCAACCCAGACCATCCTTTCAGAGCACTGAGAAAACGCACCAAATCACTCCTTCAACCAGCCTCAATGTACAGCCATGCAGATGATCTGAATACAAGGGAAAATAAAAGAAGTATAATTCAAGTAACCATTTTGTATAGCTTATGATTATTAACATTATCTTAGTAAAAGACCATAACTCAGACACAGAGAATGGAATTTGACTTGAAGCTTCATTTCTGAGATAGTTGTAAAATACAAACAAAACTGGGTTTCTTTCCCCTTCTTAATGCCAGCCTGGGGGTAGTGGCATGTCTGAAATAAACCACAAATCTGTCCCCAAAGCCTACGCAAAGTAATAGAGATCATTACAGAAGATTTTTATGAGGAAGAGAGGAGGAGAGGCAAAGGACAATGACATTAGCAGTTCTTACTATTTAAGAAAATCTAAACAAAACAGACAAAAGTCCCTTGCCCAGCTCATCTCCAAGCCCGGCACATGGGGCAGGTGTTCAGTCTCTACCATTCCCCAGCCATTGTCCCCTCACCTTCCCTGCCTCTCCCTGGCCTCAGCCTCTTGCTGCTGATCTTAGAGATTCTCTCCTCTTCTCTTCTCCAAGCACTGTCAACTCAGGATCTCCACACAGTACCCCATAAGCACAACCCACTGCCTGCCTTCCCCTCGAAGAGAAAAGAGTTATCCATTCTTCTCTTTAATAAGTTTTTGTCTCTCAATCAAGTTTCACAGCCCCTGCACATTTCTTGATCAATTTAGTCCTGAATATTTATGTTTTTGTAGCTATTGATAATGAGATATCTTCTTCATCCTATTCTTGTTAATACCCATGATACCTGCTAGTAATTATTACTCAGGAATAGAATACTAGGGTTTTGGTTCCAGTTATCACACTGAACTTTCAGTACAGGTCAGAGTTTTTAGTTGATTTCCAGGTTTTCTATATGACACAAAACCAAATAATAACAATAAGTTCAGAGCAATTGCAAATAGTAATAATGTCATTTTTTCTTCTCCAGTTCTCAAGGTTACATTGGCAGCTCTTCCAGAATAATTTTGACCTTAAAGGGATGTTGGTAGAATTTACCACTAAGTAGATTGTTGGAATGACTGTGAAATTTTATCAAATGCCATTTTAGCTCCTATAGAAATGATCTATTGTTTTCATCTGTGACCTATTATGACATGAATTCAATATCTAGATTTCCTAGTACTGATTCAACCTTATGCTCCTGGAAGGGACACCCACTGAAGTCATTATGCAAAATGGTTTTAATACAGCTGGCTTCTATTAGCAGTTACACTTCCACTGCCTTCCATTTCACTCTCCCTTCACCCTCTTTCCCCAACAGTCTTCTTTTCTAAGAAAAAGCTGTCCCTTGAACATGAGATCATGTTTTACACCGCATAGGAGGATGTCCCGCACAACAAGTGACTGAAAAAGAAGTGTGCAGACCCCTCAGAAACCAACCAAGAGGCCAGACAATAGGATATGACATTTAGCTCAACCAAACTGCCAAATGTTATATACGTGCCTTTCTTCTGTTAACACAATATGGTTTTTTGGTAAGGGAATATGACAGGTTATTGTAATCCACATAATCAAGTCTCCTTCAGTTTAATAATACATTCTTCAATGATATCTTAGAAGCTAAAGCAATTACAAATTTTTTTTTAAAAAAAAATAGCCTTTCCTCTTAAGCTGGAGCTATATTTTCTGCCTTCTATTTCTATCATCTCACACCTCTTTGTGATAAATGGAAATTCCCTCTTCATTCTAGCAATAAAATGAGGATCTATCTGTTTTTTCATCATGTTTTGGGTTTTTCCCATTTGTATTTGTAGCTGGAAGCGAAAAGAAGCTGTCAGAAAGGTATTTTTTTTTTTTAAACAGGAAACTCCTTTTTTTAGAACGATCGTCTAAGGACAATCTTGTCCTTGCTCAGATGCATAAGAGAGTACACATTTGACATGTGCGTGAGTCCTGTTTGGCGCTCTCTGTGCGTCGGAAGATTTGTGGCCACCTTTGAAATGTAAATGCAGTGCACGCCCAGTGCATACAGTCCCAAAGCAGGCCTCCAAATCATGACAAATTACTATATGTCATTGGTCTTGGCAGCTGTCCTCTAAAATTTAGTTGGTTTGTATCCAGACATTCCATACTGCAGATAAATTTGCTTGATTATTTGAGGGATACATTTAGCATGTAATTTATTTAGTGTGTTCCATGGAAACTATGCTGCTTATGGAAATTATTAAAAACCCCAAATTAAATATCTTCAAGTTAGCTTTTTTTTTTTTTTTTTTTGAGACAGAGTCTCACTCTGTCACCCAGGTTGGAGTACAGTGGCACGATCTCAGCTCACTGCAACCTCTACCTCCCGGGTTCAAGCGATTCTCACGCTTCAGCCTCCCGAGTAGCTGGGATTACAAGCTCCTGCCACCATGGCCAGTTAATTTTTTATATTTTTAGTAGAGACAGGGTTTCACCATGTTGGCCAGGCTGGTCTCGAACTCCTGATCTCAGGGTTATTCTCCCGCCTCGGCCTCCCAAAGTGCTGGGATTACAGGTGTGAGCCACCGCACCCAGCCTCTTCAAGTTAGCTTTGATTGAATTTAGAGATAAAACAGAAGCCGTCCATTTTGTTTTGCTTTATTGCAAGCAGGAACCTTGAAAGAAACCTGAAGAAACTGTTGAAACAATTGCTTTTGAGAAAGTAAAACACAAAATTGATTCTTAAATTTTGATTGAGAGATGAGGAAGGAGATTAACAAATGTTTAACATATTCATGACCATAAAATTTCAGTTAAATATTTGTATATTCTTGATCATAACATCCATAAAGCTAGATTTCTCCCTATTTTCTAAGAACAAAGAGCTTTCCTATAATATTAAAAAGTTTGTTTTGATAGTTTTAAGACTGTTGACTTGTAAGAGATCATGAATGTTTATTATGGGAAACTACGGTAGCACATCTTTTGTGAAAAACTGTGTTTGACCACCAAAGTTTAACTCATTGCCTGTGATATCACTAATCACTAATCTAAGTCCAGTTAACTCCACCAGCATAAGTGACAAAATAAACTTACTTAAAATTAGCAGCTTAGTTAAATTACAGAAAGATACTTCCTTGTAAAAGTATTATATAAGTACATGGAAATGTACTTTTCAAGTAAAATGAACAGTGACCCTCAGAGATTAATTTAAAAACCCAATAAAGAATCTCAATTTTCCTCAACAGCTTGGAGTCAAATAAGCCATTTGTACATTGATGAAACGTTCCCAGTCGGTCAGTTGTGGGAAGA
>NC_045444.1:115979510-116007335 GCF_002776525.5 Piliocolobus tephrosceles
AAAGAAGAAAGGAAGGAAGGAAGGAAGGAAGGAAGGAAGGAAGGAAGGAAGGAAGGAAGGAAGGAAGGAAGGAAGGAAAGAAAGAAGGAAAGAAAGAAGGAAAGAAAGAAGGAAAGAAAGAAGGAAAGAAAGAAGGAAAGAAAGAAAGAAAGAAAGAAAGAAAGAAAGAAAGAAAGAAAGAAAGAAAGAAAGAAAGAAAGAAAGAAAGAAAGAAAAGGCTGGGCACAGTGGCTCACCCCTCTAATCCCAGCATTTTGGGAGGTCAAGGTGGGCGGACCACAAGGTCAAGAGATGGAGACCATCCTGGCCAACATGGTAAAACCTCGTCTCTACTAAAAATACAAAAAAACTTAGCTGGGTGTGGTGGCACATGCCTATAGTCCCATCCACTCAGGAGGCCGAGGCAGGAGAATCGCTTGAACCCGAGAGGCAGAGGTTGCAGTGAGCCGAGATCGCACCACTACACTCCAGCCTGGTGACAGAGTGAGACTCCGTCTCCATGAAAAAAGAAAAAAAATTAATAAGGAAACCTCTCAGTTAAAAAAAAACCAATCACACATGCATTCACTTATTTGTCCTTTCAACAGATGTGTATCAAGCACATACTGTGTGCCAGGCACTGTTCTAGGAGCTGAGGGTCACGGAAGTGAACAAGACCCTCTCCTGGGGTTTATATTCTAGTAGGGCTGACTGACAATGAACAAAATGAATGAGAAAATGGTATAGTAAATTACAGAAAATGGTATAGTAAATGGCATGGGGAAAAACAGAGACAGGGAATAGAAGTGGAAGGGCTGTTATGAAGGATACAATTTAAAACAGGATGTACAGAGAAAGTGACAACAGGGCCAGGACTTGCTGGAGGTGCAGAGTGGCCACGGAGGCAACCGAGGAAAGGTATTCCAGGTAAGGGGAACAGCCAGTGCAAAGACTTCAAAGTGGACCATGCCTCACATGCTCAAGAAAGATCCAGAAACCAGTGTGGCTAGAGTATAGCAAATAACAGAGAGAAGAGTGTAACATGAGAGGTCACTGGGTGTGCAGTCAAATCACGTGGGATGGTGGTTTTCAACCAGGGACCATATTACTTCCCAGAAGACATTTGGCAATGTCTTGACATACTTTTTGGTTGTCACAGCTGGGGGCTTGCTACTGGTCTCTGGCGGATAGAGTTCAGGGGTGCTGCTGAACACCTTCCAATGAACAGGGCAGGTCCCACAGCAAGAAACTATCCAGTCCCAAATGTCAGTGGTGCTGAGCTTGAGAAACCCTGATGTAGGCTTTACAGGCTACTGTAAGAACTCTGGCTCGGTATAAAATTTTGGAAAAGATAGTTCTTGTGCCAAAACAGACCTGAAAATGCATTGCACATAGTAGTGTTGCTTTACGTTAAATTACCTTGTTTCATTACAATATTTGTTTTATTCAGATAACACCCAGACCCTGAAGGTAAGTAATCCCACAGCCATCTCAAAGCAGAAGCTGGATAGTTATTTATTCGGGGAAATTATGTCTGGGTCTTCCATTTTCACATGATGATGTCAGTCCTACCACCTTAGGTGATCTTCCAAGCATGAGAGGTATCTTTACTCAGCATTATACAATAACTGGCTCTTACCAGATAATTTAACCTAAACTGGATATTGTCCAACATGTATTCATTAATTCCATTCATTCAAAACACACGTTTTTTGAACCCTGCCATGTGTCCAGCAATATTGTGCATACTAGAGATGTGGTGAAGGTCGAAAGGACACAGTCCCCATTCTAGTGGAAGAAAAAGACATGTTCCATGTCAGATAACATCCTAGAGGGACAATAAATGTATAGTTTCTTGTCACATTGTGTAAGTGCTATAAAGAAGTATAAATTGATACGAGCAGACAGAGAGTGACAGTGGGGTGTAAATAGGCCTTTACCACAATCAAAGTCTAGTTGGGAACACCAACGTCTTTGAAGAATTGTACCCAGGTAGAATTCAACCCTTCCTCCACATAGTCAAGCTTTTTACACCCAAATCGAGTCCAACCATCAGAAAACTGAATCTTGGACCATATTCTCTTGTTCCTTTGGCAGAACTGCTTTCACTGAGTTGATATTTCACCTTACATTCTCAATTAAATATTGAAGAGCCCTATAAAAAACATCCCTGGGTCAGGCGCAGTGGCTCATGTCTGTAATCCCAACACTTTGGGAGGCCAAGGAGGGTGGATCACTTGAGGTCAGGAGTTCGAGACCAGCCTGACCAACATGGAGAAACTCCGTCTCTACTAAAAATACAAAATTAGCCAGGCATGGTGGCACATGCCTGTAATCCCAGCTACTAGGGAGACTGAGGCAGGAGAATCGCTTGAACCTGGGAGGCAAAGGTTGCGGTGAGCCGAGATCGCGCCATTGCACTCCAGCCTAGGCAACAAGAGTGAAACTGTGTCTCAAAAAAAGAGAAAAGAAAAGAAACATCAGAAACATCCCTGTTAAACCTAGTGCCACACCCACTATGAGGATATTGTTGAGAACATTATATACCACATATCACTTCGTGCACCATTTACGAACTCTTACCCAAGAAAATTCACTCATTTAAGTTCCACAGTTTTGCTAGTCTTTAGAACTGATGTTTCATCCTCAAGAACGATGCAAATCATGTGATTACTCTTTTTTTTTTTTTTTCTTTTTTATTTGGGCTGCTGTAAGCTCAGGGTCTAGTTGAAGTTTAGCTTTAACAACTATATAGGGCTCTATGACTACATGACTATTTCTCCTTTCTAACTTGTGTATAGACTTCTAATGTATGTATTCCCTGATTCTGACTTTTTTGGCATTTTTCTATTTCAATACTTTATGTAATATAGAGCCAAATATCACAAATAAATCTAAATCCCTAACACAGCACTCAAGGCCCTTGACAGTCTGGCCCCAACCCACCTTTTCAGTCTTATTCTCTGTCATTTTACCTCTCTCAGTAAAGCCTACTTGTTGGTGAAGATATCATTCCAGTGAGAGAAGTCTTCTCAGCAGCTATATTTCTTGCTTTATGGATCAGAACTTATAATTCTATTTTACTTTCTCCCTTAAAGAACATATACAGAAAATATACTTGTCTTTTTTATATATACCAGTGAGATCGGTATGAATGTAAAAAGCCCAGCTGACTAGACATTGAATTTCATTGTTTATAAAGCTTGCTTCAGTGAAATTATTGCATTAACCTTCACCACGTCTGTCAGGTGGTTATTACCAGATCTGTCTTAAGAATTGAGAACAGACTCAAAAAAGAGGTCAGGTAAATTATGTCAGGTGTCCCAGCTGGCAAGCAGAAGGTCAAAGCTTGAACTCATATTGTCTAATTCCAAATCCTTTGTCATTCACAGCTGCATACTGTCCCCTCATTACTGTGATGGCCTCGGGTTCAGAAGATGCGTGTGGTGAGGCCCTTCACCTCAAGGGCATCTGCTAGGTCAAAACTCTAGCTAATGAGTTGATAACTCTCAAATAACCCTGGCAAAGGTGGCATTTTAGTTCTCACTCCAGATTTCTGTGGTTTTTCTACCTCCTCCCTTGCTGTCAGGCTGCCTTTATTAGCTCTACATTACTGACTGTCCCTTTGGTTCACTGATTCTAAGTTCCTGTAATCTGATACTACTACTGAATTTATTCAAATAAGGTGTCAGGATCCAGTAAAAACTATCCTATCTGGTGGTCGAAAGTACCTCTTAAACATAAAGCACCTAATCGCTCACGAACAGACCTGGGAACTTCAGGCAATTCACCAGAACTGGAAGCCCTTGATGTCTGAGACTCTAGTTACTCAGACACAATGATGCTTAGGTGTTCACTGAAATAAACTGACGTCATAAAAGGCTGTTAGTCATAAAAAGCAGTAGTCTTGCAGGAGAGTTCTGCAGAGGCACAGGATCTTCTCCTCCTTCTTCCTTGTCTATCTCCGATACCCTGGGTTTGTTGTAAGAGCATCAGAGTCATTCTTTGAGCACATGTTTATACTAACTAGGATAACTGGAACCAGGATTAGGAGGACATTCCCAAGCCAAGAGGCGACTAACAGGCCCCTATCTCTGAAAATGAAATGGAGATGATTCAAACCACTCCTTGCTAAAGGACCCTCCAGGCCAATTTTGATTTCCATCGCGAGCCAGTCTAATTCCAAACAACATCTGGGTTATGCATGGTTAAATGTCCAAACATCTGCTAGGTCAAAACTCTGGCTCATGAGTTGATAATGGTTGAAACTAGGTGACACAGGCATGGTGGTCTGCCAGTTACTCTATTTTTATATATGTTTGAAATTTTTCCATAATAAAACAAAATTGTTATTTTTATTTTAATAATCTGGCTAAGTACCTAGAAAGCAAAGATAAAACTTGGAAACACTGGAACTCCGTTTGAGCATCCCACATCTGGCTCCTCCTGTGGAATCCGCCATTGCATCTGCTGCAGGACTGCTGTGGGGAACACTGTGAGCATGTGGCTGAGTCCCCGCATGTGGAGTCCCACTCCAGAGATTTATTTCATATCCAAGTGCCAGGAAAAGCTCTGCTTGCCCTAAGGGACTAACATGTTTTCTCCTTTTGGACAACATAAATCACATAACAGAGCATATTTCCCTCCAAACAACCCCGTCAACTTGAAGAAAAGGCTCAGCCATTCCTATGCCAAGGGAGGGTCTGGCTGCCTCTCAGCTTCCCCAGTGTACTGGGGTCATGACTAGGGCATGCCCAGCCCCAGCCTTAGTGGAAGGAGAGGAATTCCTGCTTACAGAGCCTATGGGTAAAAAGTCCGAAGACCTCTCTAAACCAATTCCCCACAAACTGGCAGCATCAAGTTGAGTCAGTTTCCTAACATTGGAAAGCTCTGGAATCATTTTGCTCCTAATTAATGGAGGAGCTCTGGGAGCCTGTCTGTGAAGATTCCAGGAGTAAGGGCTTTCTGCAGCCACTTTTACCGAGAGCTTATGTTACCCTAAGCAGCCATCAGTGGGAGGAAGTGTGTCCTGGCCGACTCATGTAATGACACAGCATTGGTCAGGGTCTAGTGAGAACTGACCATCACCCCAAATGCACTGACCCTGAATCTGTGCAGACAGAGGTCACGGAGATACCTTGTCCTGATAACCCTCAGCCGAGGATCTATTAACCCAGCTCCTAGGCTGTGGGGACCAGACAGGACAGTCATTTAGGTCTGAAATTACATAGGCGACAGACACTAAAACCTAGATAGAAAACAGCAACCATTGCATACATTTTCATTTGATGAAGCGTAGGGGAGCTATGACTAAAGGGTCAGAAAACCAGTTCAGCATCCCCTTTTAGCCATGTAGAGTTTAGCCTCCTACTAAACCCAGATTTAGTATTTCAAGAAGCAAGAAGGACTATGCGGATGTAAAATTTAAGAGACTACCTGAGAATTCCGTGTACAATGTAAAAATGACTATAAATGCCTTTTCCTACACCCAGACCACACAAGAACACCTGGAACCTAGCCATAGAGACAAATTGTTGCCTCTTTGGGGGAACACAGTGCTCAAAGAAAAACTATGAATTGCATGTTTTAAATTCTTGTCTTTTGGCTGGGTCTTATTGTTCTATTATTCATTACACGTGTAATTTAACATATTAATATCACTTATAGCTCATAATTTTATTTCCCCATCATTCTCAGATATACTATCGTTCTTTTATTTGGGTTCATTAGTTGCAAATGTAGTAGCTTATTACAAAAAAAAAGACAAGTGTAGAACCATGCAAACCATGCAGATCATCTCAGCATTAAATTCAGGATTTAACATTCATGAATTCATAGAATTCATTCCTTTGGCTTAAATGTTAGATTTTAAATAATAGTAACAATAATGAGAGTCCTGCTCTTTCCTTCCAAGGACACTGAAGTTTACTTTACTACCCAGGGGAGAAGAAAGTAAATGTCTTTTAGGAAATGCTGTAGAAGCCATTCTTCCTAAAACTAGATACATGGGTTGGCAGAATGGAGATGTTCAAAAGCAGCTTCCAGCCATATCCTGGCAACTCATGTGTTCTCAGCACTCTTGGAGTGGTTATAATTAGGCATACAATTTACATGTAATCAGCCTTGATCTTCAATTCACTCACATCTGTGTATTTATTTGCTGCAATGTTCTAATCCATTAACAAAAGTAAAGTTTGACTAAAAAAAAAAAAGAATGTCATTGAAAATTCATCTTTGAATTTCCCTGAAAAAAGAGCCTGTTCCCACAAGTAGACAACAAACCATTCTACTTTCTTATTTTTAAATTCCATTTAGCCCTCTAGTTATTTCCTGTGTTATAGCACAAGAAAATGGAAAAAAAAAAAAAAAAACTTTAAGAAATGAAAATTTTTATGCATAAATTACCAACAAGAAGGTCTGGTTAAAGAATCGAGAAGCTGCCCAGCATCTTCAAGTTACCTCAGATGGGAGCAAAAATGATAAACCGGTGAAGCAGTGGTGACTCTTCCTAAAGATGGAAAGCCTATGGGGACAAAGGACAAAGCTATCCTCTAATGAAGAAAGCCGTGCCATGTGCCAGGCATCATGCGAGGCTTCTTTCATTTAATCCTCCCAAGAGTCTTCCAAAAGAAGTGTGATTTTTCCATTTTACCAATAAGGAAACAAACCAGAGAATTTAAGTGGCTTACTCAAGGCCACACAGCTAGTCAGAGGCAGAGGGGCTCAGATTGGGTCTCATTGTAAAGACCTTCTTGCAATTTAAGACATTCAGAGATGCAAGGTAGGAGGGACAGGACTCAGACAACCTCCTGAGAAAGGCGATGAGGGGAGTGTGATGCACTGAGTGGGAATGGGAAGGGGGTGACCCCCTAAGGCCTCGTCCACTCTTAAGTCTGGTAGCCCTGGGTTCCAGCCCCATGTAGGGCACAAATCCTCTCTGCCACTATCCTGGTCCCAGAGATTTCATGTCACTCCAGAATGCTAACAACCCCATCGTGGGTTTCTTTCCTACTTTTTCTGTATTCGTTTGCTAGGGCTGCCGTAACGAAGTATCACAGAGTAGGTGGCTTAACCAACACAATTTTCTTTCTCATCACTCTGGAGGATACACAGCCTGAGACAACAGTGTCAGCAGAGCTGGTTTCTCCTGAGGCCTCTCTCCTTGGTTTGCCCATGGCCATCTCCTCCCTGTGTCTTCACACAGTCTTTACTCTGTGTCTGTCTATGTTCTAATGTCCTCCCTTACCTCTTCAAAGAATCTACCTAAATACAGTCACACTCTTAGTGCTGGAGGATACGACTTCAACATACAAATTTGGGGGGCAGGAGGACAGAATTCAAACCTTACTACTTCCCTTTCCCCTTTCAACTTCTTCCTCCAACTATTTTCAGAGCAGCCTTCCTCAAATGCTGCTTTTAGTCCTTCACAGATATCTGATGCTTACTGTATTCACCCTCTTATCCTAGAGGGTGCACAATATTCTTTGAACAATTGCTGTGTGAAGAGGTTAGCAACGCATGTGCAGACGCATAAAACATAGTTCATGCACTCCAAGAACTGACAATCCGGTTAGAGAAAAAGGCTGTGTCATTCTCATCATCACAATCATCTTCACTGTGAATATTTATTAGGTCCTCTATAAATGCCAGGCATTGTACTAAAGGCTTTGCGAAATGCAGTTATCCTCGTAGCTACCTTTGAGGTGGCTGTCATTGTCATTCTAATTTTATATTTGAGGTAACTGAGGCACACAGAGGGTGAGTAAACTGACCAAGGTCTGCCAGCTCTTAAATTGAAAAGCTGACATCTGAATCCAGCTAGTCTGATGGCAAGACCTGCTCTTTACATTGGAAGAACATGAAGCACAGATGACAAAGCAGCACAGCCAGGGAAAACACGACCTTGCTTGCTGAGATCCTGTTCCTGGGTCTTCTCCCTTTTTGACCATGGGCAAGTAATTTATATTATTTATTATGTTGTTTCCTGTTAGGCCTGACTTCCAAAACAGGAAAAAATAAAAGGAGATGTGCTGTAACCCAAAGATGCTATTATTTATGTTGTTTTTAAATTTTAACTGTTGAAAGCTCTAAAATGACACAACTGATATTCAAAAACACCCATCCAGTAACAAAGGAGTCAGTGCAGACATAAACACAATTGCTGTATTCATGACACAGGACGGTTTACTGGTCCTCCTTCCCAGTTCCTGCAGGAGTGAGGCAAGGAAATCAAATCAAATCACAGGCTAGATTCATGAACCAGGCTGCATGCAGAGATCAGAAATCGGGCTGGGGTAAGATCCCCAAACCCCTGCTTCCCCAGTCTCTTTTTTCCCATTAAGATTACCCAGCCCTTCACAAATCTTGGAGATAGGGAAGAATCAAATGCCCAAACAGCTGTGGACACCAGGCAGGAGCTGCACCTGCACCTGCACCTGGTCCAGGTTAAAGGGTGAAGCCTTTGATTCCTTATAGAGAGTCCCCAATGCCCTGACTGTTTCTAACACTCTAATTGCTCTGAGCCGGTCCCGAGCAGCAGCTTTTGTTCTTCTAGGGCTGAACCAGTCCTGAGCAGCAGCTTTTGTTCTTCTAGGGCTGAACCATTGAGTTCTCAAGATGTTTGTCACCATCCAAAACTCAAGATCCTGAGATAGGGAGATGGACGTGTCGAACTCCCCTGGGCCACGCCCCCTTTAATGACGAGGCCGCCATCTCAGCGCATGCTCTGATGTGTGGTTCTTCTCTCGTCTCCCTTCCTCCATCCCTGTTTCCCTGTCTCTCCTCATTCCCATGGGGCTCATTCACATGTGTGGTTCACAACATCACGGGCCGCAGCTTAAAAACATGCGTGTGTCTCAATGCCCATCTTTAGCAGGGATGTGGGCCTTCTTCTGTGCATCTGTAACTTTAACCTAGTTTCATTTTCCTAGTCAACCTAAAATTCTTTGCCTCAGTCTTCACATCAACTTTCCTTTTAATAGATTATTTTATGGTTTATGTATTTTTGTGGATAGCCTCAAGTCTAATGCAAAGAGAGAGACTGTAAATAAATTTAAAAGTAGAACATTACATAAAGCTGACATAAGGAATTACTTTAGTCTTCCTAACAGGAAGTGAATGCCAGCTTTACAGTCCATTGTTTTCCTATAGAAATAACAATATACACTTAAATCTAAATATTGATATAGCCTAAATTCCAAGAGGTTTATGTAATCCTTGATATCATGGAAGTTAACTAAAAAGCTTTCTTCAGCATTTAAAGAAAAACACTTGCCATTTTATTTCTATAGTCTCTGATCTAATCAATGCATTTCTTACTTTATTTATTATTATTTCTTTTTGAGACTAAGTTTTGCTCTTGTTGCCCAGGCTGGAGTGCAGTGGTGCGATCTTGGCTCACTGTAACCTCCGCCTGCCAGGTTCAAGCAATTCTCCTGCCTCAGCCTCCCAAGTAGCTGGGACTACAGGCATGTGTCACTGCGCCCGGCTAATTTTTTGTATTTTTAGTAGAGATGGGGGTTTCACCGTGTTGGCCAGGCTGGTTTCAAACTCCTGACCTCAGATAATCCACCTGCCTCAGCCTCCCAAAGTGCTGGGATTATTTCTTACTTTATTGAATCTATACCCACACAAACTGATATAACATCAGCAAAGGTGGGAAAGTCCTACCATTCATCTTAATTAAATCTTATCTCATTAAATGCTTGTTGATTTCATTATTTTAATATTGAACAAAAGGCAGGTTAGATCTAATAAATGTGTTTCTCCAGATTAATTAGAAAAATAATCATTTTAATAATCTCTGGAAGAAACTTATCAACATATCTAACTCAAGAGTGGCAAAAAAAATTAGAAAAATTCACAAACAAAATGAACCTTGCTTGCCTTTGAATTTTTATTAATCTATAATATTCACACGAAGCGATTTCTTTTGTGTGATAATTTAATCCTCCAATTCTGAGCAAGAAAGGAAATCTGCATACGACTTTGAATTTAAGAACACTAACACTGCTCGCATCTTCCTCTCAAAAGTACCTTGGTTAATGTATCATATTTTAACCATTATGATGCTTGTAGTTTCTTTCCTAACTCATTTATGATCCCTAGACTAGGATATTGAATTCAGGCTCTTTTATTCAGAGGAAATGAAATCCATGCTTAATACCCTAGAGCAGCAGTCCCCAATCTCTTTGGCACCAGCGACCAGTTTCGTGGAAGACAATTTTTGCCTGGACAGGAGTACGGGGGTGGTTTTGGGATGAAACTGTTCCACCTCAGCTCATTGAGCATTAGCCAGATCCTCATAAGGAGGGCGCAACCAGGATTCTTCACATGCGCAGTTCACAACAGGGTTTGCGCTCCTATGAGAATCTAATGCCTCCTCTGATCTGACAGGAGGCGGAGATCCCGGTGGTAATGCTCGCTCGCCCGCCGCTCACTTTCTACTATGCGGCCTGATTCCTCACAGGCCATGGGCAGGTACCAGTCTGTGGCCCAGGGTGGGGAACCCCTGCCCTAGAGTCTCTGTGTCCCCATCTGATGATAGGAATGGTGAAAATGCCTGTCACAGGGCTGTAGGGTGTAGAAGTCTTTGAGCCAACACAGATCCATCTAGGTGCTGGAAAAAACATTAAGTCACGTCTTCATTCACATGCTCAGCCTGCAGCAAAGGCCAATCGCCTTGCAGCATGGCTGCCATCTACTACGGTCCTTGGTGCGGAAGCCAACCTCAAATTCTTTTTTCTAAGTATTAGTTACAGAGGCTCATGTTAAAAAGCAAAAGATCCTGTGAGTTGGCCTAAGCACTTGTCCTCTCCGAAAGCTGCATAACTAGGCTTTTGCTGTGAAATGAGGCTCAAGGTCATCCACATCATCAGGTGAGGGATTCTCCCAGAGCCTGCAAAGCTCCTTTGAAACATAGCCTGGTTTATTTGGCATAACCTCTGCCTCAGAAGAATAATTCAAATACCACCAGCTTCCCCTGTTTCTGAAATGAAACCCAGACACGAGGCTCAGATACGCACTCATATCTGACGATTCTCACCTCCCCAAACCCAGATCCCTGTTCTCACAGCCCATACCTACAAGTTGCACCTACATTCTAGAATGATCTACTATTTTCACTTTCACAGAAACCAACCCCCAATTAAAATGACTTGTTCCAGTTTTAGTAATAGATAACACCTTAAAGTGTTACTATTTTAGGGACACTTGCATTTAAATAGAAAGCCATGCCTTCATTATACAGGAATTAAGTTCAAAGAACAGAAATCCAGGCAGCCTGCCAGGCTGGTGTCTCAAGGAAATTTGGGGTTAAGAAACCATCCTAGATAGCTTTGAATCTTACCTCAGTGCCCTCTGTCCAATAGCATGGGCAACTGGATTGTATCAATGTTTGAGTTACTTCTATTTTTTTAAAAAGAATGTTTTGCTCAGAAGCAAAAACTTCATAATAACATTTTAAAGTTATTTCCTCCTACTATTACTCCTGGCTGGTAGCTATGGTTTCTCAATTTTTTAGAAGACATATGTAATCAGCTTTCTTTTTGGGATGGGGAATGATTATATATTCACGAGTATTTCTGGCTAAAATTGACATGCATCAACAATTTTATATTTTAACCTCAAAATTAAAATATATTTAGCTGAGTAGAGCTTCAAAGCAATGGCTAAAAAGTGAGGCAAGTGGCATATTTCTGTGGTCAGCTGCACCAACACTTGTCACAACACAGGTCTTTAAAAAAATTCCATGCCAGTGAATGGAGCATGTGCTAATGACTCGAACTCAGAAATTTAAGTATCAACTTTCTTCCAACAAGAAGAAAGTTCTAATCTTCCTGCAAGATTAGAACTCCAAGAGGGAAATTAGACATGAGTCTAGCCCCAGTGATTTCCACTAAAGCCAATTACAATCCCTTGTGTTGGTCAGAAGAGTCCTGGGTCACTCAAAAGAGGATGAGTGGTGGCAGAAACTTCCTAGGATAACAGGGTCAGGATGCCAAGTGCAATGAGGACCATGAGAAGGTGACTATTGACGGAGGCAACCGATGGCTTCTTTGGTGGTTTGTGCCTCACATGTGCCACCTGTTACTGGGAAAATGCTCTACAAAGTGTTTCCACCTATGTGATGTTATTTCAATTTCCATTAGAAATTTTTCCAGTGTTTACACAGATTTGTGCAGCCTAAGACCTTCCACCCACCAGAGCCCTGTGACACAGATATTTCTATCATCCCCAGGATCTGATAGGGATACCAAGGCTCTTGGGAAATAAGAAGTGCAATGTCGGTAAATGCTGGAGTCAGACATTGAACCCTGATCTCTCCCCGCAAGTCTGCTGGCTTCCACAGGGCCATGAAACCTCCTACTTTATCAGATGATTTTGTACAAATATGGAAGCCCATGCTGAACATCACCTGGACTGAGGAGAGGAACACGTAAATATTTGCTGTCCCCTTGAATCCTCTCTCCAACTAGGCAACACAAATAACGCCTTCCCATGCTTCTTACTGCTCTAAACAAAATTGAAAAATGTGAGTGCCTTTGCAGTGCTAAAAATTTTCTAAATTCCAATCCTTACTGAGATTGTGTAACTCCCTAGAGCCTCTGTTTCCATTGGGTAATTCAGGTAAAGAAAATGTCCATGTCCCAGGGCGGTGGCGGGTGGGAGATGCTTCCTACCAGGACACAGCAATGGGACTGATGCCTCATTAGTAGCCTGTGGATTTCAATCAAGCTAATGTCAGGGAGTATATGTGATTCAAATGCAAAATGGATTGTTCTTCTGGTAGAAAATGGATGTATAATATTATGCTAATCTAAATATGGAAGCCCATACTTCTCACAGCTTCATTCATTTTAGCAACCTGAGAAAGCCCTACAGGCAAAAGGCAAGTCTGCCTGCTGCTTTTGATTTTAGATACCACAACATGATATCTTTTTTTTTTTTAATCCTCAAATCTACCACGTATGAAGAAATCCTAACAATAGAGGAGCGAGCTTCGGCTGAAAAAATCAATGAAAATCATTCAAGCTTGATGATAAGTGACCGGATACTACAAGTTCCCATTGTCTGTGGTTAAGCCCCACCTTGATCTCCTCCAACTCCAAGCTAACTACGACCCTTGCCTTTCAGCCACCCATCTTTCCAAAGGCTATTTTTCCATCCAAGACCCCTACCACACTTCCTCAGAAGATTGTTTCATCATCACTTCAGTTGGTGCTTTCATGACATATATAACTCATCCCTTTAATATTTTACTTTCAACTGAACATTAATACTTCTGGAATTAACATTTAATTTGGCTAATGTGTATGATTTTGTTCAACTGTCCATTACTCACACCTGTAGTACTTTGCTTACCAACACTTACATCTATAGGAAATCAAACTAAGACCAGAAAATTACAAGAAAAAAAGGTAAAGGTAAAATGCTAATGAAAAAGCACGTAAAGAAATGAAGAAGAGGCCAGGTGCAATGCAATGGCCCACGCCTGTAATCCCAACACTCTGAGAGGCCAAGGCAGAAGAATTCCTTGAGCCCAGAAGTTCAAGACCAGCCTGGGCAACATAGGGATACCATCTCTACAAAAAATAAAAAATTTGCTGTGTGTGAGCTGGTACACACCTGTGGTCCCAGCTGCTCAGGAGACTGAGGCAGGAGGATCGGTTGAGTCTGAGAGGTCAAGGCTGCAGTAATCACACCACTGCACACCAGCATGGGGGGCAGAATGAGACCTCAAGTCTTTTTTTTTTTTTTTTTTTTTGAGGCGGAGTCTCGCTCTGTCGCCCAGCCTGGAGTGCAATGGCGTGATCTCAGCTCACTGCAAGCTCCGCCTCCCGAGTTCACGCCATTCTCCTGCCTCAGCCTCCTGAGTAGCTGGGACTACAGGCACCCGCCACCGCGCCCAGCTAGTTTATCGTATTTTTAGTAGAGACGAGGTTTCACTGTGTTAGCCAGGATGGAGACCTCAAGTCTTAAAAAAAAAAAAATGAAGAAGGTTAATAGAAAAGAAAAACGAAAAACACACTAAAGAAGTTTAAAAAGCACTTATTGAACTATAATGTGGAGATACAATGAAGAGAGAAACACTAAAAAAAAATTTTAAGTTTTTCTATAGATATAGACCTAAACACACATGCATAATTATTTATGAAATATATAAATGGTATTCTATAAACAGCTATAGGTACTTACTCTGTTCATATACTTCAATGTTTCCCCAGATTCCTGCCAAAATATTGTCACTGTGCAAAAGCAAAACGCATAAATGACAGCTCTGATGTCCTACATAATTAATGACCTTTAAACTCTGGGCAACTCTGGGACATTCCACATTTGCCAGGGCCTCTTCAGATTCCCAGGAAGACTGTCATGTTAGGGTCCCCTGTGCCCTCCTTTCTCCGTTCGAGCCCTAAACGATATCCCATTGCACATATCACGTAACCACTTCTGTCTGAGGACTGAGACACGGCTCAAATTTTCTGCCCAGAAATTGCATGGAAACTAACTACAGTCACACAAAAGAGAGATGACTGTATTCATGGCAACGGTCTGAGAAGGCCTGTAGCAACCTTGCTGGGTTTGTCCATTACTGAGCAGCTGCCAAATTGCAGGGGGAGCTTTCTCACTCCCTTCTGGAGTCAGTTTCTCTATCCCTTATTGACTTGGAAATATCCTATGTAACCACAGAAATATCATTAAACTGGAAACTCTCCTCTGCTATGAACTTGGAAAGAACCAATGCCCGTGACTCAATTAAATGCTGATCTTAGCTTTAAAATGCCCATTATGTGAAACAAAATTGAGTACGGAATGATTCCCCTGTTACCAATCGGTAACAGATATGTGGGTTTAGGCCAAGTTTCTTGGAATTATTCTTGCAGTACAAGGAAAAGGCAATCTAAAGGAAGAAATCCATATGAGCATTCATGACAGCCTGACAGATGCTGGGGGTGAGGTGTGACCTGCCCTTTTCCCACAGTGGTGGTGACTTCTTTTTGGGTCAAGGCAATATTAGGGTACCATCTTCTCTGAATTTGCCTTATTTTACATTCCCTAGAAACAAACCAAGCTTCTAAAAGACTCTCAGACAAAGCATAACCTGAGAGTGAGCAGACACGCCAGCTCTGTCCTAACCTAGGCCAATATTCAAGGCAGCTCCCACCAAATTCAATCAGCTACCTCCATCCAAAGCAAAGCAATCCAGTATTTCCAAGAGTGCTGCTCTCAAGCACTTCAACAAAGTGATGTGCACCATTGTTTCTTGCCCTGTAACCCAGATCTGCCTCATGGACAAACAGCATATGGTTGGAATTCAGTTTGGTTGAGGAAACTCATTTTTTTCCAAAGACATAAAGCACCTATAATATTTTTTTCATAAAGCTTTGATTAACATAGCATCATTGATAATTAGAGACATGCAAGTCAAAAGCACAAGATACCAATTCACACTCACAGCATGGCAAGAATCAAAACAGATAGAAAAGAAAAAGTGTTTGTATATGGAGACATTAGAACACTTGTACATTGCTGGTGGGAATGCAAAATGTTTCAGCTGCTGCAAAAAACACTTTGGTAACTCCTCAAAAAGTAAAACATAGAAGTTGCCTGTGAACCAGCAATTCTACTCCTTAGGTATTCACCCAAAAGAACTGAAAACAAGGACTCAAATACTTGTACAGACATGTTCATAGCAGCATTAACCACAATAGCCAAAAGGTAGAAACAACCCAAATGTCTATCAGTGATAAATGGACCTTGTGGTATATCCATACAATGGAACATTACCCAGCCATATAAAGTAAGGAAGTAGTGATACAAGCTACAATATGGATGGGACAGAAAACATTATGCTGAGTGAAAGAAGCAGACACAAAAGGTCCATTTACTATGATTCCCTTTATATGAAATGTCCAGAGCAGTAAATCCACAGAGACAGAATGCAGATTGGTGGTTGACAGGGGTTGGGAAAGGGACAAATGGGGAGTAACTGCTTAATGAATACAGGGCTTTATTTTGGGGGCGATGAGAATGTTTTGGAACTAGACAGAGGTGGTGGCTGCATGAAGCTGAATGTACTTAATGCCATTGAATAGTTCACCTTAAAATGGTTAATTTTATGTCATTTGAATTTCACCTCCATTTTTAAAATGTAAAGCACCTCTGTCAAGTCTTTTGCCTAACATCACTTGATCAGAAAAGGAAGGTTTCCTCCCCTTCTCTGCAGCTTTCCCCACCTCTGTCAATTCCATCCCCTCCAGACCTTCATCTGTTAATTACACCCCACCTAACCATTCCAACAGCTCCCGCCTCCCCAGCTGCCAGTTTCTTTCCCTCGGCCTATTTCAATGTGATGCATCCTCTGCTCTAGAAGCAAAAGCCTTTCTTTTGACCAAATTTCCCACTCAGGTACCATCCCACTCTGTCCTTCTTTTCAATGTCAAACTTATCTAAAAGGCAAGCCACACAGATTGCCAAAGCTCCTCCTTGGTTGCTATGATCCGGCTTCCTCCCCACCATCATGACTGTCTTCCCAACATAAAGATCCAGGGGCAAATTCTCAGGCCTTCCTACAAGGAGAAGGTCCCAGGCCCCGGGTGGAACCCAAGAAATGAAGCCCAGGGAAGCCGACCAATTTCCTGGAAAGCAACTGCTCAATTTCCTTGTTTCTTTTTACTGTCTAGAAAGTTTTCAACAATGTTTATCAGAAAAGTTGGTTTTAACCACTTTAGAAGATTTCTATAACTTTAATTGGCTGGCTTTCATTTTATCTTTCAACAGGACTTGGGGGAATGTTCAGTTCACTTCTAACCTGGCTGCATGTGGGCTGCTGGCAGAGAAGGGAAGGGAGAGAAAGTGCCTTTGGAATAATAAGGGAGACAGCTGCTGATCTCGGGCTGGGTGTGGGGGTGTGGGTGGAAATGGAAGAGATGGGGTTGAGGGGATCAAGGAGCAGACAAAGATGGGGAGTTTGTCAAATCTGCTTTTAGTAGATTGACCCAGAGCTGTTACAAGGAAGCCATTCAAAGAATCACCACAGAGGAGAGACTATTGTGTGGATTTTCAAGATCAAAGAGAGAAAAAACAGAATTATTCAAAACTAAACTAAGGGTGCTCAGAATAATAAGTTAAAGGTAAACAAAGTCAAAACAGGTCTAGACAAAAAGGATTAGAGGCATGGCCTGAACCAGAACAGAGGATCTCAAAATGTGATTTCCAGTACTCCAGTGGGTCCCTGAGAGCCTTTCAGGAGGTCCATGAGGTCAAACCAATTTTATAATAATATTAAGACATGATGTGCCTTTTCCACTCTGTTGACATGGACACCAAAGATGTACAAACAATAGTAAGAGAAACTGCTGATGCCTCAGTAAGAGGCAAAGCCACAGCTTTGAAGCAGTAGACTGGGATCATCATCATTACTAGGCATTTGCAGAGAGGAAAAAAACGTCAGTTTCACCTGGAAAGTCCTTGATGCGGCAATAAAAATTAAAATTTGATGAACGCACTCTCAACCGTGGAGTGCACATCTTTCCAACATTCTGTCTGACAATGGAATGCGCGCACCAGGCCTTCCTGGTCCACACGGGAAGCACCATGGCTCCCTCAAGAAAGCACACTTGGGCCATCGTTCGCCGTGACCTGAGCTCATCCATTTTTCATGGAACACCCTTTTTCCTTAAAAAAATGACCGAAAGACAAACTGTGGTTATTCAGACATGGCTATTTGGCAGACATTTTCTCTCAAATGAACGAAGTGAGCCTGTCACTTCAAGGAAAATAACCAACAGTTTTTGTTGTCAGAGATAAAATCTGAGCTTTCAAGAGCAAATTAGAATTTTGGAAAACTTTTATACTAGCTTGACAGATTCCCAATACTTAAAGACTTTTCTGATGACCAGATGTGATTTTTTTGATATTGTAAAATGAAATGCGTCAACATTTGGAAACTCTGTATAACTCAGTGATCCAAAGGACTGATGTGTGATGTTACCAAGCCCACTCATGGGCAAAAGATCCGAAACACAAGACAGACCAATAGATCGTAATGGAATAGACCAATAGATTGTAATGAAACAGGCCAATAGATTGTAATGAAGCAGACCAATAGATTGTAACAAAACAAACAAATAGATTGTAATGAAACAGACCAATAGACTGTAACGTAACAGACCAATAGATGGTAATGAACAGACAAATAGATTGTAATGAAACAGACTGCAAGCGTTTGATATGGCTTCAGAGTCCACATTGAATTAACCTTTAAGAATCTTTCACATGTCAAATTTTGGAGTATTTTCAAGAATATCCACAAATATCTGAAAGGCTATTAAAACATGTATCCCATTTCCAACTAAGTATCTATTGAGGTTGTATTTTCTTCTTAGACTTCAACCAAAACAACATATTGCAACAGATTGAATGCAAAAGCAAATGTGAAAATCCAGCTGTCTTCTTTTAAACCAGACATTAAAGAAATTTGTAAAAATGAAAACAATGCCACTCTTCTATTTTGTTTTGTTTTAGACCTATAATTATTATTCATTTAAAAGATATTATTATGTTAACATGTGATGAGTTTATTGGGTTTACTAATAAGATGAATTTATATTTTTTAATTATTCTTTTTTTTTTGAGACAGAGTCTCGCTCTGTTGCCCAGGCTGGAGTGCCCTGGCACGATCTCGACTCACTGCAACCTCTGTCACCTGGGTTCAAGCAATTCTCCTGACTCACCCTCCCAAGTAGCTGGGATTATAGGCACCCACCACCACACTCAGCTAATTTTTGTAATTTTAGTAGAGACGGGGTTTCGCCATGTTGGCTAGGCCAGTCTTGAACTCCTGACCGCAGGTGATCGGCCTGCGTCGGCCTCCCAAAGTGCTGAGATTACAGGCATGAGCCACCATGCCTGGCTATATTTTTTAATTCCTCGGTTTTAATTTAGCGCATTAAATATCAATAGATACAACCCAATCGACAAAAGCTCTTTGGGGTCCTCAATCATTTCTAAGAATGTAAGGGATCTTGAGACCAAAATGTCTAAAAACCACAAGGTTAGGTGAAGCCAAACAGTTTTTTAAATAAAACAACTAACAGTACCCAGCAGACAAATCTTCGAGTCTATAACTCAATAGGCAGAAAACGGGTCAAGTTCTGAAAACAAAAGGGTGATGGAAGTCCAGTGAGGGGGGTAATGTTTGTCCAGAGGGCCAGTAGATCTCAACTAATATCTTGGAGAAAGTTTCCAAATCCAACCCTGACTGCCATTAAGACTCATTAGTTGCCAATGCCCAGAGTCCATTGGTGGTTCGAAAAAGTGCTACGATACCATCCCCTAATAGCAGCATCCTCAGACACATGCAGCTGGTCACTCGGAAACCACCTGACACCCCACAACTTGGAAGGAGATGTTGTAAAGCCAGACTGATTTTTTTTTTTTTTTTTACTGAGACAGTCTCACTCTGTTGCCAAGGCTGGAGTACAGCGGCATGATCTCGGCTCACTGCAAACTCCGCCTCCCAGGTTCCGGCGATTCTCCTGCCTCAGTCTCCCTAGTAGCTGGGATTACAGGTGTGTGCCACCACACCCAGCTAATTGTATTTTTAGTAGAGATGGGGTTTCACCATGTTGGTCAGGCTGTTCTCGAACTCCTGACCTCAGGCGATGCACCCACCTCAGCCTCCCAAAGTGCTGGGATTACAGGTGTGAGCCACCGCGCCCAGCCCAGACTGATTTTTAAAATGTAAGATGAGTTCAAAGAAGGAAGGGAGCAATTACCATGAGACAAACTAAAGGTCTAATCTCATCAGACTCCAGGGAAATAGATGAGTCCCCTTATAATTTAAAGCCATATTTGGAGTGGGTACAGAGGACTGAAGACCGTGGTGGGGAAATGCTAAAAGGAGTTTTTCCCTCAAAATCTGAAAGAAGTACTAACTTGCATCTGATGGTCATTGGCTAGATACACAGTTAAAGTCTGAGGAAGACTGAGGAGGTTGGAAATGGTTTACAGGAGATTTAGGCCTCAGATAAGCGGGGAGGTCAGTGACTTCCAATGCCAGTTTTCTGACAGGAAACATCAGGGCAGCAGGGACACATCTGTGTCCTCACCCTGGTTTGGTTGGAGCTTAGTCTGTGCCTGATAGAGAAAAGATGCTCACAAAACACTGGATGACAGAATGAAAATGAATGAATCCTCCAAGGTGGTAAATGGAAGAGACCCCTCTCTGGGAGCAAGCAGATGGTTTTCGGGTCCCTACAGAGGGGCAATGAGGCAGCAGCCCCATACGGGCACCCACCCCAGGCATAGCCATTTGTTTCCAGCGGCTCTCACATACACACTGACTTATGAACTGAAAACTAGGACAAAAGCATAAGCATTCCAGGGGGAGGAAGAACAAGGAAAGCTGACTCACCAAGCTCCAAAGTGATCATGTTCTGCTCTTGGGCATAAAAGTCTAGCCGGAGGCTTATTTCTGCATATTAAACATTATGAATTAAAATCTAAGAACAATAGTTATGTCTCCCATACAGTTATGACATGAGTATCTCTCCTCTTTGTAAAGACTTAAAATCTGTAGCAAATGAAGTGTGAAATCGGGCCGCACATAGACAGCTCCTGGCGGCATATGAAGGCTGCGGGCCACACCTGTGGGAATTCTCATGTTCCCCAAATTACTGATTTCACCTGTACCCTCATTTTCTCAAACTTTGCTCTGGAGACAGAAAAACCCAGGGAGTTTTGTGCCCCAGTACAACACATGCCAAATAAGATCATGGAAGAGAGGGGGCTGAATCTTCTACGTCTCTCTGAAAGGTCACGAGACCCTTGCCTTTAGTGAGTTGATCTAAGGTCCATGGTCCCCCGGCTGGCAGCGTAGGCATCACTTGCAGAGCATCTCAGGGCCATCCCAGACCCACTGGTCACATTCTGCATTTAACAAGATCCTCATATGATTCACGTGCACATTAAGGTTTGAGAATGCTGCACCAAAATGCCATAAGGTCGACCCCCGACCCTGCCACAAAAAAAAAAAAAACCCAAAAAATGATCCTTATATGATTCACGTGCACATTAAGGTTTGAGAATGCTGCACCAAAATGCCATAAGGTCAACCCCCGACCCTGCCACAAAAAAAAAAAAAAACCCAAAAATGTATTTCTACCTGCTACCTGTTTTTTCTCGTAGTAAACATTAAAACTTTGCATAAGGACACTGAATGGGCTACAAAGGCTGCTATAATCCTGAATGTCCTCCTAGAGGACACTGCTGAGGGTGGAGGGCATTAGAGGCAGTGTTGCTCAGCAGGAGGAACCCCAGAGAAAAGCCCAGAAATCTCCCTTCATTCTTGTTCTGCCTTAACCAAAAATTAGCTCTTGGGCCTTGGATAAATGACTTAAATATCTCTTAGACCTTGATTTCCTGGTGTTTAAGATAAAATAGGTGGAGAGACCTCTAAAATCCCTTCTACACTAAATTCTCTGACCCTGAAAATGTCACCAGTGATATAATCCTCGCCCTAATATATTTAGCACACCACCACCACTCCCCAATGCCTCTGGCACTGTCCTCATGGGACATATATTTCGACCTCCTGAAATAGAAACATGATAAGATGTCTATCCTTTGGGAGGTAATTTTAGAATTATTTTTTTAATTTATAATAAATGATTCAAATATGTTATTGCATTTTCTGTGCAGGCAACGATACAATCATCCTTCTGTTCTGTAACATAAAATGCAGCAATGGCTTTTTAATTACATTAGTACCAAGAACTATAATTCAAACACAAGTCAATGAAATTCTAGACAGGCTTATTCTTTACCCATTAAAAAAAGCAACAGCTGGGCTGCACATACTTTTATGATCTCTATGGTTAATGTATTTCTGATCATTATTATTGTACTTTTATTACTCATGAAAGCACTTTCTCTCTCAGAGGTCCACAAAGCAGTTTCTGCAAGTAAAATCTGTGGAAGAAATCACCCTGCTGTTAGCAAATAAACGTATCTCAGACATCTTCACGTTAGCATTAAGTCTGGAGCATCTGCTCTCTGACCCAAAAATGTTTAATGTACAGTGTCATAAAGCTATTTATTTAGTCAAAAGAAAGGGTTTTCCTCATCTCAAAATTTTTTTTTTTTTTTTTTTTTTTTTTGAGACAGACTTTCTCTCTTGTCGCCCAGGCTGGAGTGCAATGACGCAATCTCGTCTCACCACAACCTCGGCCTCCTAGGTTCAAACGATTCTCCTGCCTCAGCCTCCCGAGTAGCTGGGATTACAGGCATGCGTCACCATGCCCGGCTAATTTTGTATTTTTTTTAAGTTCAAGAGATTTATTGTACAACATGGTGACTGTAGTTAATGATGCTGTATACTTGAAAATTGCTAAGAATAAATTTTAAGTATATACTGTGGAATGAATAAATCAGACTAACATATGCATTATGTCACAGGTGTATCATTTTTGGTGGTAATTTTGTATTTTTAGTAGAGACGGGGTTTCTCCATGCTAGTCAGGCTGGTCTTGAACTTCTCATCTCAGATGATTCCTCCCCCTCGGCCTCCAAAAGTGCTGGGATCACAGGCGTGAGCCACTGTGCCCGGCCCAAGAAAAATAATTTCTTATAATAAATTAGCCTCTTTTATCTGTAATAACACTTGCCACTGGTTTATCAAGTATTTCCCATTCACTATCCCACTCTGCACCCCCTCTCACTGTTTCCTTCCCTAGTGAGAGGAGAAATTCCTCCAGAGTGCTGGCAGAACTCTGGGCACCTAAGCCCACCACACACTGAACAGAACTATTACAAAGTAACTGTATGTTCTGATGTCCTCCTTGCAAGCTGCAATTTTGGTGCTGAAAAGGATGCAGGGAAGGTCTTTCCTTTGATTCTTTGTGGGCTCCCTCGGCTCCCCTCCCATCCTGTTCCTTTCTTATAACCTGACCAGGTCACGGTGCCTTTCAAGGTCTCATGAGGACTTTTGTGTCGCACTAATGATGTGGAGGAATGAGCTCTCAGGGAAGTGATGGGTGAATGAAGATGACATTTTCTCTTGCACTTCTGTACATTCCCACTTCCGAACCTGAAGGGGAGTTCACTGATGCTTTCATACCAACAGAGGATAGCATCAAAGATCTATGGGTTCAAATTTTCCTGACCTACTTCTTTTTGAAATGATAGGGAAGAACCGGCAATGCTGCTTAAAATGTTCCCAAGAGGTTACTACAACTTTCTGGGTCACACAATCTGTAAGAGGGCCTTAGATCAGAGACTATTTTCTCACTATTTTGTAAAACTAAATTCATCATTTACTTTTCATGCTCCTATACTTAGCAAGTATCGAACTCAACGCACATATCTAACTCAAAACTCAGACAACTGGATTCATATCTTATTTCCGTTCGTTTGTTTATTTTCATCCGGTTCATAAAGAGTTCCTGAGCATCCCCTGCTTGGAAAGCACCATGCTAGTTTTTACGACAGATACTGAATGAACCAGGCACAGTCACTAACGTCGAAGAGCTCACCTTCTGAGATTCCAAAGGAGGTTCTCCGTGATCTCGCATCTGAGTCAGACATTTCTCCGGGCTCTCAGAAATGTACTTGCAAACCTCTCCCACAGCACACAACACACTGCTCTCTAATCTACGAGTTACTCATCCAGCACCCTGTCCCCGCGACCTTGTAACTGCTTCTCAGAGGCCATGTCTTGCTAGACTAGTATGTATCCCCCAGAGCCTAGAGGGCACCAGATACACAGCAGGTGTTCAATAACCCTACAATGAAGCGAATGCAAAACATTAATGAATATAAAGACGTAGAAGCATAAATCAAATGTCATGTGTTCCCACAACAGAAGGAAAATTCTACAGGACTTCAGAGGAGGGATCTACTTCCCACTGGGGATTAGGGACAGCTTCTGGAAGCAGGAAGATTTTGAGCTGAGCCTGAAAACTAGTTGGGGAGGTGGAAGGGTAAGTGGTAGAGGCTCAGAGGGAGCAGCGCCAGTGAGGCAGATAAGCACTCCAGATGCGGAGCAGCATGAGCAAAACCACAGAGATCTGAGAGTGGAACTGGGGGTGCGGGGGTTGTGGGAGGGGCTGGGGTCAGACAATGAAGAGGCTGCTCGTACATCAGCCATGGCATGTGTGTCACTCTGTGAGTAAGTCTGGAAATAGACAAGCCCAAGAAATGATCATTTACAGGGAGTCCTAAAATGGAGGCACACGGTTTTGGAACAGGAGAAAACAGATACGAGGCAGACACGGACCTGAAAGCACAGTGTCTCCCATCTTGGCCACACGGGCTATAGAACAAGGACAGTGGGTATTATCAAGTAATAGACAAAGTAACTGGTTCGGGTCATTGAGCATTTCCAATAAACCAAACCCAACTGAAAGAACTCAGTTGTAGGTAAGAAGAGTAGGACTTCCCAGAGCTTGAGACTTCAAATTCCAAAGGTAGGAGGAGATGTCACAGAAGTCAGGACTCATCAGGGGCCAGAAATGGAAGAGCTTCTCTCAGAGACAGACCCACCCCTGGGCTCTAGAAGACTTGAGCATGATGCCAGCTCAATTGTCTCTGAAAACAAAGTCTCAGTAGTCAGCTCTGGTATGCGATCCTAATAGATTAAGGATGGTGGATTCCTAAGGCAAGAGATAGTGAGGTTTCTAGGGAGCCTTCTCAGAGTGGAGTCCTGCTCCCATTTACCTATGAACATAGGCCAGAGCCAACCAACAGGAAAACTGTGGGATCGTTATTGAACCTTTATATCACTGCCTAGCATTTATCTTTATTATTAACTCCGTGTGAACTTGAAATCATTAACAACATAATCCTTGGATGAAAAGATGTTATGCATGTCCTTTAAGGAGTCAGTAGGAAGGGACAGATGAGAAGCATTTTTCTGAGGCCTCTGTTTTCAGAACTGTTGTCCACAATCTGCTCTGGCATCAGAATCACCCTGCTGCCCAACAAAAGGCATCCACAGCTGAGCAAAGGACCTGGAATATGACTTTTCGCCAGGGGCAAACTTAACTTTGGGGGGAAGAGATTCAACTGGGTAGAAAGGGGTCAATAGGGAATTAGAAGAAGAGAGAGAATCTGGTGGTTAATTTTATGTATCAACTTGGCTGTGCCACGGTACTCAGATATTTGGTCAAACATCATTCTGGATGTTTCTGTGAAGGTGTTTTGGATGAAATCAGTACAGTTTAATATACCTAGTGTTCCATTATTGGAATGCTAAGCATGTGGGAGTTATTTAGATCCTACTGCTCAAGGTCATTGCCAAGGTCTAATTATTCACTTATACAAAAATTCAAAAAATTGTATCCTCCAGCATAAATGGGCTAAGAAAAGTAGATTGCCCTTCATAATGTGAGTGGCCTCATCCAATCAGTTAAAGACCCAAAGAGAACAAAAAGCTGACCTCCGCTACACAAGATGGGATTCTGCATGCAGACAGTCTTTGGACTCAAACTGCAACTCTTTCCTGAGTCTCCAGTCTATAGGCCTCCCCCATTAGATTTTGCACTTGCCAAGACCCCACAATTGCATGAGCCAGTTCCTTAAAACAAATCACACATATATATATGTGATTATATAATTTATATATTATATATTAATTATATAATATAGATTATATATATAATTACATACATATAATCTCCATCCAATGTCCCCTTCCTCCAAATACAAATTTCTTGACCTAGAGAGACTTAGTCCATGGAATCTAATTTGGATCTAAAGAAGAATTAAGGCCTAAACCAACCAAGAGCCCCATGCTGACGCCCTGACACTCACCTGTAAGATAATTAAGCAGTCAATCACCAATAGGCAGCCGCTGGTAGCCTAACAACCTTGGTGACCACGTTCAACGAGAGATCTAAAGTTCTTTTTAAGGAGAAGGAAAGATCAGAATCAACCCTTGGTAACAGGAAAGGAGTGTTCAACAACAGAGAGCTCCTTGCAGTATTGAAGTAAACATTTATAAAGACCTTCCCCAAATACTGCAATATCAAGAACAGCAAGCTTGAGCTTTATCACAAACCACCCATCAGCTCGGAATTGTGAAATACGCCCTCGCCCAAGTGCCTCTGACAGAAAAGAAATGAGTTCCATTACCAAATGAAAGTGGGGTGGAAATAACAGAATTGCTTTTATTTTGATGGATGATCTAATAAAAAGACATAAAAATGATTAGAAACGATAAAATTAAATCACAAAATACAGTTCTATTTGTTTTCTGCTATGGAGTGGATTCTTACATTGGGTGGAAGGTTGGACTATATAACTTCTAATTTTAGGAAACAGTAAAAAGAAAAAAAAAGTGATGACAACAGTCTTTCATTGCTAGCAAGCTACTTCTAAGACACTGAAACAGCCATTGCAACAATCACGATCACAAAAAGTCACAGGAACCCAAGTAGGCACAAAAAAAAAAAAAACAGATTTTCCATTCCCTCTGTTCCTGCCTTAGGGAGTTCAAGTCCCCCCAGACCTTTCTCTCCAACTTAACAGTGTGCACCAAGGTGGGTGCGTCTTAGAATGAAATGGACATGATCACTCCAACCTAATCATTTGCTTAGAGTCACAGAGGGGTAATAATAATGGCTCAGATAAGATTATTGCCACAGTTTCCTTAAATTCACTGAAGGACAATACAGAATCAATGACAGCAGAGGCTCTACCAGAAACAGCTGACGTGGAGCCGGGAGGCAATACGGAAGGAGGAGGTGTTAGCCCAAAGGCACTGGAAGCTCTTCAAAGAAGCTGCTACCCTCTAATGGAGATACGCTGCCTCTGAAAGGCTCAGCTAACACTAATTTGGATTCTTCACCACAGTGTTTGAGTCACTTTTTTTCACATTTGACGAGGCTGGCCAAGTTACCCGCCAGGTGCTACACACCTACCTCTATTGCCTTTTCAATGAGTCCATTTGAAGCTTCCAGGCAGAGCCTCCTACTAGAGCTTGCCTGCAGAGAAGCCCACAACACACATACATTAAAATAACATGACGACCGCCTTAGAGAATAAACGTTTCTCCAGAAGAGCCACCCGTAATAAAAGAAAGCTCACAATGAACCTCACCACTTTATCAATCAAAAATTCTGGGTCCTCTTATAGGACACTTCTCTTGTGCCAACATTAACTTTTTCAGAGCTAATCAGACCTCAAAATTATTCACTGGGAAGCATGAGAAGGCCTGGGGGAAGATCTGTGTGTCTCCTCCTCCCTGCAGGCCCACCAGGAAGGCAGGAAGGCCTGCCCCTCCTCCACCCCCGGCCAGTGGCTTTTCTCAGTCTCTCACCCTTCCTCTCTTCTGGCACCTCCTTATCAAATATGTTCTCCTTGGCCTCCTCTTGTTTTCTCCGGTTATTTTACCCCTCCCTAGCCATGACTGTCATAGAAGAACACTGAGTGTCTTTCACATTTTTTTCCCATAAAGTATGTTGATACATGAGGTTTCTCTTCAGGAAGAAGAGCAGACTGGTCCAAACTGGCAGGGAGAGGAGGCCATGGGATGTAAATGACGGGCTTGGCCTCCTGGAAGGAGCCTCCTGGCTCTGCACCTCCTGGCCTCACTCTAGTGGCCTCACTCCCACAAGCAGGGAGAGTCTGGGCTTAGGTTTCCATTTGTGTTCTTCCAAGATTTAGCAGAAATGATCACTTTCACTATGCTTTTGGGTTCCTGACCACATTCTGCCTCCTCCAAGGAATATCCTACAGGAAAATGCTATATATCTGTTACTTATTTTATTTTTATTAAATATATTTATATATTTTATTTATTTATTTATTTATTTATTTATTTATTTATTTATTTATTTATTT
>NC_045444.1:116007345-116025958 GCF_002776525.5 Piliocolobus tephrosceles
TTTATTTATTTATTTATTTATTTATTTATTTATTTATTTATTTATTTTGATTCAGAGTTCAGCTCTTGTTGCCCAGGCTGGAGTGCAACGGCACAATCTTGGCTCACTGCAACCTCCGCCTTCTGGGTTCAAGCAATTCTCTTGCCACCTCCTGAGTAGCTGGGATTACAGGCACCCACCACCACGACCGGCTAATTTTTGTATTTTTAGTAGAGACGGTTTCACCATGTTGGCCAGGCTGGTCTCGAACTACTGACCTCAGGTCATCCACCAGCTTCAGCCTCCCAAAGTGCTGGGATTACAGGCGTGAGCCACTGCACCTGGCCAGAAAATGCTATATTTAAGTAGCTGCAATATTACAGCTAACAGGAAAGGCGCAGGTTTTCCAAGATGACAAGAACAGTACTTGAAAGCTTCTGCCAATATTCTTTCTGTCAGTCCCCCTCCTCTCACTTGTCAAAGCCCACTAGTACCCAATGTGCTGACATTCCCACAAGAAGGCATCACCAAAGAAAACCTACCTGTGCTACCCTCAAAATCTCAAACAAACCATGCTCTTTTGGGGTTTGGGAATCCACTGCCATTGAACATTAACTCCAACAGAAATATGTGTATAACTAGAGAGGAAAATAAAGAAAAGGTGCTGGAGATGGATGTAGTGAGTTGCGAGGGGAATAGACGTCCCCTACTGGAATAGGCCCCCTTGCAAGGTATGAAGTCTTGTTAGAGATCTTCAGGTGGACCCTGGAGTCCACCTGCAAAATATTTTAAGGAAGCTCTAGGCCAGGTGCAGTGGCTCACGCCTGTAAACCCAGCACTTTGGGAGGCTAAGGCATGCAGATCACTTGAGGTCAGGAGTTTGAGACCAGCCTGGCCAACATGGTGAAACCTTGTCTCTGCTAAAAATATAAAAATTAGCTGGACATAGTGGCACATGCCTGTAATCCCAGCTACTTGGGAGGCTGAGGCAGGAGAATCGCTTAAACCCAGAAGGTGAGGTTGCAGTGAGCCAAGATCACGCCATTGCACTCCAGCCTGGGTGTTACAGCAACACTCTGTCTCAAAAAAAAAAGTATGTTTTAAAGGAGTTCTATACCGATGAAGGTGGACCTCAATGACTGCTATGGTCCTTTGTTCTTCTGACTCCCAAACTGCTGCCTGGAAACAGAAAACAGGAGGCAGAGGAAGAAGCTGTACTTGGGCCTTGCCCCATGCCCTGGCCACATCTGCTGAAGAAAAAGCGGAACAGGGCTCAGGGTTCCCATAGTGTTTCTGATGCCAGCTCCTCAAAGAGCAAAGGTAATGGGTCATCTCGTCCATGCCTCTTCTCGGTTTCTTCTCTTGCTTTCCTCTGACGTCTGTAACTCTATTATCATAGCCAGGGAAAAGCAAAGCCTAAGGAGGAAATTACCACATTGGCAAGCAACAGTCCCCCAAACAGGTAAGTGAATGACTGTGTTTACTTTTTCTTTCTTCCATTTCTCTTGATTGTACTGCTGGATATAATGACCGCTACTTCTCACAAAATCTCTACTTTATACCAAAGCAAGAGTATCTATCACTACACAAATTTATTACAATTAACTTTGAAAATCACATGGAGATTTAAATATCTATATGTTGCATACTGGCATATAATTGAAGCCGTACATTTGGGGGGATTCTTTAGCACATGCGCTTGTTTTCTTCCTTTCCACTCTTGCTAATGTACACAGTGCACTTTCCCCATCCCAGTGATTTTAATTCCATTCACATTCAGTTGAGTCCCAAACTGAAATCTTCAGTCCTGAAGTCTCTAAATACTCATGTCCTATGTCCGACCACCATTTCAGTTTTAAAGCTACTCCCTTAAGTTTATGAGCAAGGGATTTAATTGGGTTGAAAGGAGGCAACAAGGAATTAGAAAAATAGACAGAATCTTGTAATGGTTAAATTTTATCTATTGGACTGGGCACAGCGGCTCATGCCTGTAATCCCAGCACTGTGGGAGGCCAAGGCCGGGGGATGGCTTGAGGCCAGGAGTTCCAGACCAGCCAGGCCAACATGGCGAAACCCTGTCTCTACTAAAAATACAAAAATTAGCAGGGCATGGTGGTGCGTGCCTGTGGTCCCAGCTACTCGGGAGGCTGAGACAGGAGAATCGCTTGAACCCAGGAGCCAGAGGTTGCAGTAAGCCAAGATCACACCACTGCACTCCAGCCTGGGCAACAGAGCGAGACCCCATCTGAAAACCAAAAAAAAAGGAATGTATATATCAACTTGGCTTGAGATAGATAGATAGATAGATAGATAGATAGATAGATAGATAGATAGATAGATAGGGTGAGCGAGCAAGGATGAAAGGGGTAAGAACACATACATACTTATGTATTTATTCAGGTAAATATGTGTATTTGCATGCTGCCAGGCATCCCCTTACCTCTGACGGCTTCGTGGTGCACTTTCCTTTTCCTGAACATTCCAAGTCATTTGCGTGGCTCTCCCGCGGCACGCAGGTGCTGACCTTCACCACCAGAGTTAAGCGCAAAGCCACAATAGACTTAGTCACAGAATCATTCACAAAACCTAAAAGAAAATGAGGCAAAAGGAAATTGTCAAGTGTCTCCTCTTTAAAGGCAGTGTGTTGAAAGCTTTACCAACAGCTTTTCTACCAGATTATGAATTTAGTGTAGGCAGCTCTCAAGTCTGACAAAACAAAATGCAGTGAGGCAAGGGAATAAAGCGCACGGCCACCATCCACTGAGACCTCAGGACTTCAGGGCAGGCTGGTCCTCCCAAGCCTCACAAGAAACACCTAAGGCCAAGCAAAAGCAGCACCAGGCACTTCAGCAACCACCTCGGATCCTTTCGCTTTGCTCCCGCCCTTGCCCTCGGAGGGCTGCTTTGTCTCTCACTTCCATCCCTGTACTGGCATCTTAGAATTCAATCTCTGCTTTGGAATCCCAGGCTTCTACCAAGAAGCAGCTTACCTGCACTACCCAAGTCTTCCTCCTCCTCCTGGCTACTTTGGAGTCACAAATGCTGGAAATCCTCAAAGGCCACACCCAGTTATCACCTGCCCTAGTCTCGGTCCTCTTGGAGTGGGCATGCAGCATGGGTACACATTCTCTATTGCATTTATTGATAATTGATAAGATATTCATGTTACTTGATCACCATCTGACTCCACAGTATCAAGTTAAGCCATACAGTTTCAGCCATCTAATAAACTCGGACTAATCATAGTTGAATATGGATTACAGTATCATTGACATACCAATTTGTCATTGAATGATATTTATGTCCTAGAGCAGCTATTCATACATACTAGGCAGCAATAAATATGGAATAAATTGATGAATACATATAGCCTCTAACTGGGAGAAATAAATATTATAAGTATTTTTGCATCAACGATTATTTTCACTAAGTGAGCATTTTTTTCTAATATGAACGTTCATTTGTATCTAATTTTTAATTTTAAAACAAAATATCAAAATTCATGAATATGATAAAAAAAGGTTTCCTCAGCTCTGTCAAGAGTAAAAGTTAAAAAGCCTCATCATTACAGAGCCACATTCATAGATAGTTTTACAACAAAACATTTGTAAGACCAAGGGGACTACTAGTGGGGAAAAGAGAGAGAAAAGAATTGATTCTAAGGCAACTGAAATGGGTTCTATTATCAGGAAAAAGAGTAGGGTTTGGGTCCCTCACACCTCACACTATACAAAAGTAAATCTAGATGGCTTCAAGAGCTAAATGCAAACTAAAACCCTTTACAGCGGCACTATTCACAATAGCAAAGACTTGGAACCAACCCAAATGTCCACCAATGATCGACTGGATTAAGAAAATGTGGCACATGTTGAATACTAGGCAGCCATAAAAAAGGATGAGTTCATGTCCTTTGCAGGGACATGAATGAAGCTAGAAACCATCATTCTCAGCAAACTATCACAAGATCAAAAACCAAGCACCACATGTTCTGACTCATAAGTGAGAGTTGAACAATGAGGACACATGGACACAGGGAGGGGACCATCACACACCAGGGTCTGTCAGGGGGTGGGGGACTAGGGGAGGGATAGCATTAGGAGAAATACCTAATGTAGGTGATGGGTTGATGGGTGCAGCAAACCACCAGGGCATGTGTATACCTGTGTAACAAAACTGCACGTTCTGCACATGTAACCCAGAACTTAAAGTATAATAAAAAAAAAAAATGTAAATAACAAACAAACCAACAAAAAAACTTTAAAACTTCAAGTGGAAAATATAGGGGGCCATTTCATTCATCTGAAGGCAGGGGATTTATTAAACAAGATGCAAAACAATAACCATAAAGAATAATCAATTTAACTTTACCCAACTTTAAATTATATGTACATAGCTACCATAAAAAAAGACAGTAGACAAGACACAGGCTTGAAAATGAAATTTATAATGCATAAAACCAGCAAATGCTTAGCTGTCAGAATGTATGAAGAATTCTTTCAGCAAATGGCTTTTTTCTCAACGTTATTTATACTTACATAAATATTAAAATCTATGAAGCATTAAGAAACGCTGTTACACATATGTATACATACAGTAAAAGTATACCAAGATTCATGGAAAGAAACACATCAAACTCAGGAAAAGGATGGGGGGAAATGGGGGTAGCCAGGAAGACAGAGCTTCTGACCACCTATATATTTTATTTCTTTATTAATAATACATAGAACACATATCACAAAACACTCAATCTTGTGTACAAAAAAAATATTATATTCATTTCCATACTTTTGTTTTATTTTATTTTTAGACAGAGTCTCACTCTGTTGCCCTGGCTGGAGTACAGTGGTACAACCTCAGCTCACTGCAACCTCCAACTCCCGAGTTCATGTGATCCTCCTGCCTCAGCCTGCCAAGTAACTGAGATTACAGGTACCCGCCATCACACCTGGGTAATTTCTGTATTGAGGCGGGGTATTACCATGTTGGCCAGACTGGTCTTGAACTTCTGACCTCAAGTGATCTGCACGTCTTAGCCTCCCAAAGTGCTGGGACTACAGGCATGAGCCACCACAGCCAGCCTATAATATTTTTTTTCTTTCTTAATAATATAGGCCAGGCGTGGTGGCTCATGCCTGTAATCCCAGGACTTTGGGAGGCAGAGGCAAGTGGATCATGAGGTCAGGAGTTCAAGACCAGCCTGGCCAATATGGTGAAACTCCGTCTCTACTAAAAATACAAAAATTAGCCAGGCATGGTGGTGTGTGCCTGTAGTCCCAGCTACTTGAGAGGCTGAGGCAGAAGAATCGCTTGAACCTGGGTGGCAGAGGTTGCAGTGGGCCGAGATCATGCCACTGCACTCCAGTCTGGGTGACAGAGCAAGACTCTGTCTCAAAATAATAATAATAATAATAATAATAAAGAGAGCAAATTTTGCAAAACATTTATTAAATTTTGTATACAATGAAATCTTATACTCATTTCCATAGTTCTACGCTTTTTTTTTTCTGAGACCAAGTCTCACTCTGTGGCCCAGGCTGGAGTGCAGCAGCATAAGCTTGGTTCACTGCAATCTCTGCCTCCCAGGTTCAAGCAATCCTCGTGCCCCAGCCTCCCAAGTAGCTGGGATTACATATACGTGCCACCACACCCGGCTAATTTTTGTAGTTTTGGTAGAGACAGGGTTTCACCATGTTGGCCAGGCTGTTCTCAAACTCCTGGCCTCAAATGATCCTCCCACCTTGGCGTCCCAAAGTGCTGGGATTACAGGCATGAGCCACCATGTCCAGCCAATTTTATGCATATTTTAAATATTGTGTAACCAAATTTTTTATTTAGATTATCATAGTTCAGGCATCACAACTTCAAACAGGCTTTGACAGGTTAAGAAAATATTAGAATCCTGAAATCTAGAATGCACAGTCCCAAGATGACTTTGTGGTCACCTCCTCTAGACGTTTCGTCACCATTTGTTCTTATAAGTACATTTCATTGGCCAGGCGCAGTGGCTCATGCCTGTAATCTCAGCATTAAAGGAGGCCAAGGCAGGCAGATTATGAGGTCAGCAGATCGAGACCATCCTGGCCAACATGGAGAAACTCTGTCTCTAATGAAATAGAAAAAAATTAGCCAGGCATGGTGGTGTGTGACTGTAGTCCCAGCTACTCGGGAGGCTGAGGCAGGGGAATCGCTTGAACCCAGGAGGCAGAGGTTGCAGTGAGCCAAGATTGTGCCACTGCACTCCAGTCTGGTGACAGAACAAGACTCTGTCTCAAAAAGTAAATAAATAAATAAGTATATTGCATTAAAAAGTAATAACTAACTGGATAGAAACAGAGCCCATGTTGATTCACCTCGTTTGCATGGTACCTAGCATCACCTCATTAACTAATGGTCACTTGAGAACATGCTGCTTCTATTGACAACAAATTAGCAAAACTTCCCAAATATTTTCAATGTCCTCAATGTTGAAGTCCTTGCACAATAAGGTGTTGCACACTCCTAAAGCCTGTTTTCACAGGTTTACTCAAAGTACTACTTGACACAGTCAGGTTCGCTTGTCATACTTTTAAAGAGAATGGTATTTTGAGAAATTTGGCTTAAAAAGTCAAGATAGACTTCCTACATTGTTTCCTTTCTCATACTTCTTTTAAAAGTTTTCATAAATGTAAGACTTTTCTCACGGCCTCTCAGCTATTTCTGTTCGTCTTTTCCATTTGTTTTATATCTTTGGGAGAAGATATAAAAATGATATCACAAATATCTACGATGACTAAAAACCCTTCTGAAAACAGATTGAGCCTCTAAAAACATTAATAGGAAGTGCCTACATTAAGTAAGTATATATAGGCCGGGCACAGTGGCTCACGCCTGTAATCCCAGCACTTTGGGAGGCAGAGGCAGGTGGATCACCTGAGGTAGGAGTTCAAGACCAGCCAGGCTGACATGGTGAAACCCCGTCCCTATTAAAAATACAAAAATTAGTTGGGCGTGATGGCGAGCACCTGTAATCCCAGCTACCTGGGAGGCTGAGGCAGGAGAATCACTTGAACCCAGGAGGCAGAGGTTGCAGTGACCCAAAATCATGCCACTGCACCTAGGCAAATCCAGCCTAGGCAACAAGATTAAAACCCTGTTTAAAAAAAAACATAAATAAGGAAGGGTGTGGTAGCTCATGCCTGTAATCCCAGCACTTTGGGAGGCAGACACAGGCAGATCACGAGGTCAGGAGCTCAAGACTAGCCTGGCCAACATAGTGAAACCCCATCTCTACTAAACGTACAAAAAATTAGCCAGGCATGGTGGTGGGCACCTGTAATCCCAGCTACTCAGGAGGCTGAGGCAGGAGAATCGCTTGAACCCGGGAGACAGAGGTTGCAGTGAACGGAGATTGCACCACTGCACTCCAGCCTGGGCTACAGAGTGAGACTCCATCTCATAAATAAATAAATAAATAGATAAATAAATAAATAAATAAAAGTGTGTATATATGAATACATGTAGTGTGTATTTTATGAAATGTAATATAGATGTGTGGAATACATACACATAATTTAAAGTACAGTCATACAATGAAGTCATACAATGAAGGTTACTGAGGAGAATGGATCCACCCTTCAGAAGGCTGTGAAGAGCCTCTACCTTCCAGGGTAAAAGCGGGAGTGTCTATGGGACAGGCAGCGCATGCTTGAGGGACCACTCTGGAAGCCCAGTGAACCTTGCAGCCATGATTCAGGGAGATGCACATGGTCCTTGAGGCAGTCCTGAAGTCCTGAAGGATGGACTTAACCTACAGGCAAGTGTTTCAGGCTGAGATGTTAAATGTTTGGCCCAATAATATTAAATCTGTAGAACCATCTGCTTCCTATGAAAGAAATCTGGAGGGTGGTGCTATGGTTTGGCTGTGTCCCCACCCAAATTTCATTGTGAATTGTTGTTCCCATAAGCCCCATGTGTGGTGGGAGGGATGCAGTGGGAGGTAATTTAATCATGGAAGCAGTTACCCTCATGCTGTTCTCCTGATAGTGAGCGAGTTCTCCTGAGATCTGATGGTTTTATGGTTTTATAAGGGCTTTTCCCCATTTTTCTCAGCACTTCTACTTGCTGCCGCCATGTGAAGAAGGACATGTTTGCTTCCCTTCCACTATGATTGTAAGTTTCCTGAGGTCTCCCAATCCCTGCAGAACTGCGAGTCAGTTAAACCTCTTTCCTTTACAAATTACCCAGTCTTGGGTATGTCTTTGTAGCGGTGTGAAAACTGACAAATACAACTGGGGTTCTCTTAAATTGGGATCCATACCATCATCTGCCTATACTGTTTTGTGTGGCTTTGGAGCTTCAAAAAGCTAGGTCTGGACTACGGGAGGAGAGGAGCAAGACCCCACCTTCTCCTTCATCTGGCCAAAGGACTATAAAAAGCTATTGTTTCGGGCTTGTGACAAGGCCACCTGGATGAAATCAACTGCTGTGGCCAAGTGCTTTGGAAACGCACCAATGCATGAAGAACCACCAGGGTTACCTCATCCAGGCCATCGCATGCTAGAGGTGAGGAAGAGTAGATACAAACAGGGGCCATCCTAGGGCAAAAAATAAAGCAGGCTTTGCATTGAGGAGCAAAAGAAATCTGTTCCTTCTGAATGGCAATCTGAGTTGCAATGATTCCTGGAGATCCCTTTAGTGCCAGTGGGTTGGCACAAATCTGATGAGGTCCTCTAGCTCTCAGAACTGCTTCTAGTAACTGTGGTCAATTGAGCTCTGCGTTGTACTTGTGTATTTTCTGGGCATTCAGTCAAGTCTTGTTAAAGCTAAGCCAGTTCCTCACATTCTATGCAGAATTAGGAGACAAGTGTCTCCTTTTCAAAGTCAGGAAATCAGAGGCACTCATACATAGAGAGAAGGAAGCCCTGCGAAGATGTCATCCCATGAGTGTTAGGCAGAGGAACACAGGGGAGCAGTGAGGACAAGACAAAGGACAGGGATAAGACCCAAAATGGAACAAACCAATTGGTAAAGGGAACCCATCAAGGAAGAACCCGAGTAACCATGCTGAGTGAGGACCTGACATGTCCGGCCTGCCCATGTTGGCTGCCATGCCAGTGCAGGTGGGTTCCTAAGTGACATAGGTTCCCCAGGTGAACACCGTGTGAAAAGCCACAGGTTCCTCCATACTTCAATCTCTAGTGTGTATGCCAGTTTCTCCTGTGGGCCCTATACTGGTTGAGAAAATAGAAAACTGCAAACGATAACAACTCTGTTCATAATTGTCCAGGGTTTGTCTCAGGCCTGTGGGATCCCTCAAATCCCATCACTGAGGCTTTGGGAAACTACATTTACCCTGATTCTCCTTGGGACAGAGGAAGACATAGCTATGAGTTTAGCCAGCCCAGCATGTAAATGAACAACGTATGATCAACACCTCAATTATCTAGGAGAAACATTCCTGCATTACTCATAAAGATGCTAAGACAAGGTGCTGGAAATGTGTTGAGTAGGAATAATAACCCAAGTATGCTGACCATAGAATTTATCTTCAGAACTAAGATGGCTTTCAAAATACAACTTTTTATAATTATTCCTGGACACAGGCATAAAGTGAGACTCTCCCAGGCAATGGGACAATATAGTCACGCTGCACTTAATGTCCCAGGGAGCATCTGGAGACAGAATATCTGCAAAGTCCTACATCAGTGTCAGGAGTGTTTTTAACAGGCAGAAGTTGGATTCAAAAAAGCAGTAAGAAGTTCAATTCAGCCAGGCATGGTGGCTCACACCTGTAGTCCTAGCACTTTGGGATGCTGAGACTGAAGGATCACTTGAGCTTAGGAGTTCAGGACCAGCCTGGACAACATAGTGAAACCTTGTCCCTAGAAAAAAATTTGACAATGGTCTAGCATGATGGTTCACGCCTATAATCCCAGGACTTTGGGAGTCTGAGGTGGGCAGATCACTTGAGGGCAGGAGTTCGAGCCCAGCCTGGCCAATATGGTAAAACCCCATCTCTACTAAAAATACAAAAATTAGCAGGGCATCATGGCATGTGCCTGTAATGCCAGCCACTTGGGAGGCTGAGGCACAAGAATCACTTGAACCTGGGAGGCGGTTGCAGTGAGATGAGATCGTGCCACTTCACCCCAGCCTGGGTGATGGAGTAAGACTCTGTCTCAAAATAAACAAATAAATAAATAAATAAATAAATAAATAAATAAATAAATAAATAAATAAAATTAGTTGGGCGTGGTGGTACACACACCTATAGCCCCAGCTACTCAGGAGGATCACTTGAGCACAGGAAGGGGAGACTGCAGTGAGCTTTGATTGTGCCACTGCACTCCAGTCTGACAGAGTGAAACCCTGAGAAAGGAAAAGAAAAGGAAGGGAAGGGAAGGGGAGGGGAGGGGAGAAAAGAAAGGAAAAGAAAGGAGGAAAGAAGGAAGGAAGGAAGGAAGGAAGGAAGGAAGGAAGGAAGGAAGGAAGGAAGGAAGGAAGGAAGGAAGGAAGGAAGGAAGGAAATTCATGGGCAGCAAGGTCACGATAGGAGATTAATAAAAGTCAGAGTGAGTGGAGACATTCCTTAACTTCGAGTAGGGCATTAGGAGACAAATGTCTCTTGGTGTCTCAGTAAAGACAGGCACCACAGCACCACAGGTCTGATGCAGAGTGGTATTTTATGTCCAAAGAGAACTAGTTGCTTTCTTCCTAAGACTTCTTACTGAAAAGTTTATTTAAATTGACTTTGGGAAGTAAGGAAATTAATGATGTAGGTAAAAGTGCCTCTTCTGTGGTGCTTCCTACTTCCTCCTTTATGGCCCTGAACCATGTAGACACCTTACACCTCCCAGCCACCTTTACACATCTTGCTCACCCCAACTCTGTAAACATTTCCACAATGCGCCTTTGTCTGGAATACTCCTCCTTCTTCCTTCCAGTCTTACAGCCATTGAGATCCAGCTCAGAGCCCACCTTATTCATGAGCTCTACCATGAATAGAGCCCACTCTGAGCTCTACCATGTCCATCTCTGCTCAGGCATAAAACATCATGTACCTGTTCTGATCATTTTGCATCTTGGGTGGCTTCTTATACCACCTTTACTGAAGCTTCCTTGATGGCAAGGGACAAGTCTTAGAGAAGTGGTGAGTAAGGAGTCAAGATACAGGTACATTAATAACCGAAGCAACAAAGACAATTCCCAAATAGGAGTTTTTAGAATGTCTTATCATCCAATATGTCTACTTTGGAGAACAGCAATCATTTGGATGTACAAATTCCAGTTTTAATTAAAAAAAATTGCTTACCAGCTGGTGATTACCTTTGATAGAGAAATGGAGCCTGCTAGAATGTTGGGATGCTACCAGTTCTTATTCCAAGTAACACTTTTACACATAAAATAATAAAGATAAAGTCAGACATCAGTTATTATAAAAGTATTTTTCATACCTTTGCTTTGTTCTCTAGTTTCACATTAAATTATTTATTAAGATCTATATCATCTTTGTCTACTCACTAAGCATTTAGGCCACGTAATGGTCTAAAATGTTATAGACAAGGCTTTCTTCCAATGATTAGTTTTAAAGTCCTATTTAACTATTATACTTAGCCAGCAATAATGCAAATGAATGTGTAGTTAAAAATATACAAGGTATCATTTTCTAGATAATTTGCTTCCATTTCCTTGAATAACACTTACTGAACTCGCACCCACCAATAAGACACCACTGTACATTGTAAGGTTACAAAGGTAAGTCATCCTTGGTTTCTGCCACTCCAAACTTTGAGGCAAAAGTAGTAGTTCTTAACTAGTGTTGAAACTAGTGGCTTCGAAAGTTTGCGGGAGATTTTTCAAAGTCTGTATTTCCAGGCTACAACACAAGTGATTCAGAGTCAATAGTCTTGGATGGGTCTTTGGAAAGCATGTTTTTGTGAAAAATGCCCTAAGAAATTCTGATGTGTCCTTCCAGTGAAGAACCACTGGTCTGGTACAAAAACTAATCTAAGTCACATGAGTGATGCGTATTATTATTAAAGTAACAATCATCTTGAATTAAAGGCAACCTTATGAACATCTAAAGTGAGCGAATTTTACTCATCTATTTTTGAAATCTAGGTGATGAGATGATATTTAGACAAAATTGATATTCACAAGTTCATAATAAGCCTCTGAAGTTCTCAGAGCCACCGCTGAAAATGGTTTCTATATGAGCTTTATTTGCTTATTAAGACTGTATTTTGGTCCTAAAATCTGTTAATAGATGATTACAGAAATCAGTCTTTGCAACTATGTGTCACACGTTACCACGTAACTCCTAATTATTTTACCTAATCCCCTAAAGTGGATCAACAGGACGAGCATGTTATTTGCAGCAACGTGCTGTTCACACAATAAAAACTGGCTGGGCGCTCCTTCCAGGTAAAAGTGTAATTTCAGTAAGTTGTTTGTACCTCCCTTTGATCACATCTAGGGGGAAATGCCTGTATTTCCTCATAATGAAAAGTAATACTGTTCGATTTAACTTTCATCAAACTGCAGCTGGGTCAGAAGCAAAGTAGCCCTCAGGAAATTCCACATGCCAAGAGCAGGAACTGTGCCCCTTACAAAGGGGCAGCAGGAAGGATCTGAAATGAAATGGAATTCATTCGAAAGAAGGGAGTTCTTTGGGGTTTTGTAAAAGAGTGATCATTTGAGAGCTGTTGAAAAGCCAGTGTGAGTTCTTTGACACAGCACTCAAACTGATGGACACTTCCAACACACTTTATCAGAAATGCAGAGCACGTGCTCACTCTTTTTCTCTTCCTTAATGGTAGGAAGTCAATATACGTAGCATAGTTGCTGCTGCATAGAGGTCTGTATAGAAAGGCCTGTCTTCACACTCAGAATTCTAAGATCCACAGGCCAACTGATCAGAGACAAAAACTGGTAAAGCAGCAGTGAGAATGACAGTCGGGATACATTTACGAAGCTGTTTGAGAATGGGAGATGGGCTTTTGTCAACACCTGCATTTCCATGGTCTGTTTAGACTGAAGGACTGGTGCCGCATAGGAGGCAATGAAGGTGCCTCAATAAAGCCTGCTGTGAATTACAAGCGAGAAAGAGAAATAGAAATAGGAGATTTATAAAAGAAAGAAGAAAAGACAGAAGAAGAGAGAGGAAAAGAGGAAGAAAGACTAAGCAGGGTGGTGGGAAAAGAAAATCAAACCATAAGATAGATACTGAGAGAGACAAAAAAAAAAAAAAAGGAAATTAATACAGAGAAACAAAGTCGAAATGGAGGAAAGAAAACGAAAGCTGATTGTGGAAGACAGTGTGGCAATTCCTCAAAGACCTAAAGACACAAATACCATTTGATCCAGCAATCCATTGCTGGGTATATACCCAAAGAAATATTAATTGTTCTATTATAAAGACACTTGCATGTGTACATTCATTGCAGCACTATTCACAACAGCAAAGACATGGAATCAGCCTAAATGCCCATCAATGCTAAACTGGATAAAGAAAATGTGGTACATACACACCATGGACTACTATGCAGCCATAAAAAAAGAATGAGATCATATCCTTTGCAGGGACATGGATGGAGCTGGGGGTCATTATCCTTAGCAAACTAACACAAGAACAGAAAACCCAACACTGCATGTTCTCACTTATAAGTGGGAGCAAAATGATGGGAACACATGGATACATAGAGGGGAACAACACACACCGGAGCCTTTTGGAAGGTGGAGGGTAGGAGGAGAGTGAGGATCAGGAAAAATAACTAATGAGTATGAGGCTTCATACCTGGGTGATAAAATAATCTGTACAATAGAACCCCATGACTCAAGTTTATCTATGCAACAAACATGCACTTGTACCCCTAAACTTCAAATATAAATTTTCAAAAAGAGAAAATAAAAGCTTTCTGTCAAAAATGTCAAGGGTTCTTATACCTTTTGTTATAAAAAGGCATTATTTCATCTTCTGATTTTTATAACCTTATATTCCTCACTGCAACCCACAAAAAAAGTAACATTAGAGTTATTTCAAAGTTTTCACAAATAAACATTTGCTTAAATCATAACTGTATACAGTCTAAGTCTGTGATTCCAATTATGAGGCTGAAATACAGAGGCACCCTAAATGGACAGATGATGAGTCCATATAAGGACTGGGCTGCAGGATGGGGTGGGAGGGAGAGCAGTGTAGGACAGAGGGAGAGCTGAGTCCATTCATTCAACATTCAGCAGATGTTTGCCGAGGTCTAGGTAGGAGGTGGCATTTAGGTTGAGCCGTGAAGGTAAAAATATGCCAGCAAGAAGAGCTGGGGAGGTCAGTGTGTCAGATGGAGCTCCAGTCACCAGTGTCTTAGCTGAGTACAGAGAAGCAGGAGGAGCCAGATCACAACCGCACAACCGGTCTCATGAACCTTAGTAAAAATATGGATTCCTTGCCAAGCACCATAGGAATCCATTGAAGAGTTTTAAGCAAGGGAATAACACATGATTGGTGCATTTTCAAAGACCACAATCAAAGAGCAAACAAGATTTTCATGTAGATTGGATGTGAGATATGAGGGAAAGGAAGACATTACACGTAGATAGTTTCAGCAACTTTGTGAGGGTGTGGTGGTAGGCAAGTGAATCAAGATTTCCATCGTTAGCATACTAAATTTGGGATGCTGATGAGACCCCCAAAAGGAGCAATCAAGTTGGTGGTTGGACGTAGGAACATGGGTAGTTAGAAACATCAGGGCTGAAGATTTCAGTTTCAGACTCATCTGAATATGGATAGTATTAAAACCATTGGGACAATGAAAGTGTACTTAGGGAGAGAATAGAGGGTGACAAGGCCCAGAACCAAGCTCTACAGCCTGACAGTCATGATATAAACAGTTTGGCATAGATATCAGACCATGGTCATACTAGAAAAATCAACTAAAACATAAATATCTTCATGATTTTCCCAAAGCAGAGTTATAAGGAAAGATAAGATCTCTGAGACCTGAAGAACATAAACAGCTTCAGGAGGTCAGACCTTTGGCAATGTTAGCATGGAAGAGGGAGACTTTGGTCTATCAGAAAAAAGAAAGTCTCAAGGACTCTACACAGCTCAACTCAACATTTAGATGCTGGAGAAAAAAAAGCAGAAGGAAGAGAAGGAAGGAGGGAGGAGGAAAAATGACAGTGCTGGACTTGAGAGGCTCACTTCTATTTGCTACACAACCGGGAGATTCCCCTCATGAGTTTAAAACTGTAATGAGAGAGAACTTTCTCCAAAGATTATCCAGGGATCTGTTAATACCCTCAAGTAACTGGTTACGATGACAAATAAAAGTTGGGTTTCCTTCTCTCTCCCTCCATTTCCACTCCCCTCCTTCCCTACTCTCCTAACACACATGAATAAATGCACTTACTCTGCTCTTGCCCACAACTCCAAGCTGTGCTCATTAGGATGGCAATGAAATGTTCTGCCATCATTATGGCCCTTTTAAAACCAAGACTTTGCCAACCTCACCTCCCTTGGTGCAAATGCAAAGCTGAGGGCAACCAAAAGGGGCTCCAGTCATTATCTCTGGAATGGAGCAGTCAAGCATCAGTGGAAGCACAAAATGCTGGGCTTCAGGCCATTAACTGTTTGTTTTACTGCTTGTCTCCTTTAATATTAACACTAAAGAGTCTTAAATGGACTTTGTAGTTAACACCTCATTGGGATTAATAGCAAATGGGATTTGCTTTTCTCACTTCAGTCATTTGGCTAAAGACCATTTTCTTTCCTATTAAAGGGAAAGCATAAGTGGAAAATAGAAATTCTGACCATAAATATTTGAGCAGTAGGTGCTGGAAACAGACTGTGCCATGTTTTCCTGTTAAGACTCAACAAGTCATTTGGCACAAACCAATAACCTATAAAAATGGTTCGCAGTCCACAAAGTCCCATGGCTGGCACCAGATAAGCATGAAAGGTTTGCAATATCACAGATTCCGTCCCTAGATGGAGACCCAGGGATTTTGCATTAACTCGGGGGTAGGGAAGACAAACACCCACAATCCCACATCTCACCCCTCAGAGGCAGCGGCGAAACAGCAAACTCCTGTGAAACACCTGTGCCAACTCTTTCAAAAGGTAGGATAAGGTTAGTGCAAAGTGTGAAACTCCTGCTGAAACACCTATGCCAACTCTTTCAGAAGGTACGATAAGGTTAGTGCAAAGCTAATAAGCCGGTCAGGATCCCCCTGGATTTGTGACTCAATACTTCTGGACTGGGACACAAAACTGGAGAAATAAATCATCTCTTGACAATGTCAGGCCAGGTGCAAAAATTGCTTGATGCTGAGCGCAAACTTGAGCCAGGACCCAGTCCAGGGCGGCAGTGATTACACGAGGCTTACCAACACACCTCAGCTGTGTGGACTCAGCTGCGCTTCCATTACACCTACACAGAACGCGGTCCAGACCAGGAGGTTAAGGGCTGGGGGGCGTTAAATAAGCATTTAAAAAGGTGTCACCACACCCATGGACTATCACAATTATGCCTCCATCACTGAAGAATGTCACTTGCCTGGTCACACCAACTATCCCAGGATTTCATTTCGAGTCTTTTCACCTTTTATAAAAAGGCTTTTATCCATCTAAAGGTTACTTGTGGTTTGCTTGCTTGCTTGTAAGGCAAGTTTAGACGCTTAAAGGAGCAAATTGCTTTTTGGAAAATTCACCCATACAGAATCTCTCCTTTTCTCTGGGTTCCCAAGTAAGGTATGGCCAAAAAATGCTCTCCAAATTAGAAGACACAACAGTACATCCGAGAAATGGTCCAAATATTTTTACCTCTGTCACTTTTGTAAACCATCATGTCCATTATACCTAGCCAAGTGACTATAAAATTTACATATTAAGTAATATCATTTACTCTACGAAAAAAATCGTAAAGATAATGTGATGATATCCTAGCAAACATACAATCAACTTGCTATCACCTGAAGATAGATTGACTCACTCTCAACAAATCTTACTGTTAAATATAGCAATCCTTAACAGCTACCTTCCTTCTTTGTCAGCATCTCAGGTACACTCTCTGTCTATTCATCCTGCAGAGAAAACTCTAAAATTTATTTAATATCAAAATATAGGCTTAAAGAGTGAACAAAAAACTTACATTGGGAGTCCTCCCTAGACTAACATTCTGCAGTTTTCCAAAAGAAATTTCTATTCCCACAGTAAAGCATTATTGGCCACAGTGCTATATTTCTGTCTAATGTTTTTTCAAGATGGTATTCACCCTACCACACTCCTCTCTTCATTAATATTAGACTAAGTTATGTGTCCTAAGTCAAATCATTTGTCCTAGTTGAATAATTTGAACTGTGGGAATAACTGCTAATTGCCCACTGATACCCATTCTCCTCACACGCCTATAATAATGGAATGTGGAGTTTTCGCTGTGAACTGGGCCACCCCACTAGAGTACGTTTCTCCTCAGTGACCAGTGAGGCAAAGTACAGCAATACCGTACTGTACATTTACAAGGACCGAGCATGCGCCCTTCCTATTGGCTAAAATACCAATGTGATTGTTACAGCTGGGACAGCCAGTTTGCATCCAGAGATGGAACCCATGTGTTGAGAGCACAGAAGGGTACTCTATCGGTCCTAGACCAACTTCCTCTTGATGGCAACAGTGGGGAGAAATTAACTTGTAGCTTGTTTGAGCCACTGTATTTGAGGTTTCTCTATTACAACAGCTTATCCTGTTCCCTAAACAATACAGGCCTGTAAATAAATCACACAAAACTCCTCCTGGGCCACATCCCACCACCTCTGCCACCTGGCCCAGAAAGAATCACCATTTAGCTACTACTTAGAGTCATAAACACAAAATACTAACTCCATCATATCCCTTTCTCCATCTTCTTCCTTAGTAGTGACAAAGCTGAGTAGTCATCAAGGTGGCTCACTTTATATTGAAGATGCAGGAGTGGGAACATCAGCTTAGCAAAAGTATCTAATGTCATTTCTCTGATTAAATAGGGATATATGAAATATGCATATAAACATGTATATTCTATAATTTGATTTTTAACACTTTATGTATTCTGTATAGAGTTTGTTTCATATAACAGAAGTGGTAATTGCCCATAATATCCACTTATTAATTCCAAATTAATGCTTCCTGATTAGTGGCTTTACTATGAACATTTAAATGAGATGCCAGGCTCCTGTGCTGACACAAGGGTAATGGAAAGATTACACCAGGCTCTGCCACCAGATGGCCCAAGTCCTCACCAGCTCTGTGACTTTGAGAGAGTTAGTTATATCCTTCATGCCTTGGATTCTTTCTTTCTAAAATAGAAATAATAGCGCTATCTATTTCCGAGGGTGGTTGTTACGATTAAAGGTCTTAATATTGGAATAGTTTTCAGGAAAGTGCAAGCATTATGTAAGGACACTATAAATCATCATCAACATCATCACCCCATCACCATCAGCATCATCACCCCACCACCATCATCCTCCTCCTCACCCCATCACCATCATCATCATCATCACCGTTATCATCATCACCCCGCCACCATCATCAATATCACCACCCCATCACCATCATCATCAATATCATCACTCCATCACCATCATCATCATCCTCCTCACCCCATCACCATCATCATCA
>NC_045444.1:116025968-116039069 GCF_002776525.5 Piliocolobus tephrosceles
CCCATCACCATCATCATCATCCTCCTCACCCCATCACCATCATCATCCTCATCCCGTCACCATCATCATCATCCTCATCCCATCACCATCATCATCAACATCATCACCCCATCACCATCAACATCATCACCCCATCACCATCATCATCCTCCTCACCCTATCACCATCATCATCATCACCATCACCCTATCACCATCATCATCATCATCCTTACCCCATCACCATCATCATCATCATCACCCCACCACCATCATCATCAACACCACCCCATCACCATCATCATCATCATCTCTTTCCAAGGACACTAATCATATTAATGAAGGCTCGACCCCTGTGATCTCATCACCTCTCAAAAGCCCCAGCTGCACACACTCCTAGTATTGGGTGTTAGAATTTCAGCATATGAATTTGGGGAGGACATAAACACTCAATCTATGGCAGGTCCTAAGTAGAACTTAGAATTGTTATAAGTCTGAGGAAGAGGCTCTGGAAAAGTTTGTTCCCTGAGAAAACAGCAATGCCAGGATGAAAGCATGGAGGTCATTCAGAGAGTCCTCTAACTACGCCCTTCTCAAGTCAAACCTATGAAGTGGAATTTGTTAAATGATTGCTACTCTTTAAAAACTATTGCTAGAATTTTTAAATAATGTTCAAATAAAAGTATACCATACATTCAAATGCAAGTAAATGGCTTTTACTATCTGCCATTTTGAATAGTTCATGCCCCATCTCTCCATTAAAAAGCCTAGGCCCTAGGCATTAGTTACAGTTGTAAAAAATATATGAATAAACAAGATATGGCTACAATTCACAGGATTTGAAAGACTTTTTTTAAAAAAGTATAACCAGAAATGGATACATGAGAGACTGGTTGGCATAATGGTATAAAAATATTCAATTTATAAAATCCTTTTTTGAAGCAAAATTTACAAGCAGAGCTGTCAAATCTCCCCATGTGCCTATTTCTCACATTAAGTAATCTCCATTTAGCAAAAATATTTGTTCATTGCCTGTAAGAACCACATCATAATTGGACACCTTTTTAAAATGCCAGTTTCTGAATACCCATTGGTAGAACATGAAAATTAATTTGCACTTTCCTTTGAAATTTTGTTGGCTTGCACAGAATACACAATTAAAATTCTTTATTTAATCTCTTTTTCAATGTCTATTTGATCATCTTTTCATAATCAGTTTAAATTGTATCACTTTATCTCCCACTAGCACAGTTTCAACTTATCAAATACTAATAAATCAATTTTAAATTACTGTAGCACTCATATCCAATCGCCTACCACATCTGGTCATTAATAGTCAATGAATGCCTCCTGATTAATGACATTACTATGAATGCTGAAATAATAGTCACTTCTCTGTGTTGATGTGAGGGGCAATAGGAGATTCTAAACATAGCTAATTGGGCTGCAGATGACTTCACAAACGTTAGGGAGTCAGGGAATCAGTTTTCAGATGAGCTAACATGAAAAGCTGTTGACTGACATGTTTACCTGCCTGGCTATTGCAAGCATTGTGAACATGATCTTTCAATTGTCTTTGTTCTAATACAGCTCTTTGCTCCATGTTGATTTAAAATCCCAAGTTGAAGTGGTCAAGGTCATGTGAAAGAAGTTACCTGAATTTTCAAGTATTCGATGAGATTTCTAATTTGGGTTGCATTTGCTTCTTAAATTATGCTTAACAACTTTATTTTTCAGTGCATGTATTTATTGCACTAAAAATAGAACTAACCAGTGTATTACAATGAAGCCCCAATGGTGTACTATGATTTGAGAGAAGAAAAACTGTAGAGGTATGGGAAGGTTGACTCTGACTCAGCCTGGGTTATTTCTAGTTCATATTAGCATTTGCATCACGGGTGCTGTCATACCCTCAGCCTCAAGCCTCAAGAAGCTCTTGGGCAGTCTTCCTTATTTTTCCACTTGCTGGAGCTCCAGAAAGGTCTTCAGCACCCAGCCTCTCTCCCGTCAGGCTCACAAATACCTAGAATCTGCAGTGACTCATAATTGCCTACAGAGTCTATTTAATCAAGTGTAACTTAGGCTTCAAGCCACCTGTGGGTTTACCTCCTCTCCCAGATGCCTGTTGGCCAGGTATGGAAGCGATTGACTTAGGGATGACTTCTTTTTCTGCAAAATTAAAATGCATATATTTTCACAGGGATCCTCTACCAGGATAAATGTGTTTTTCAACTCCTTCCCTTCAATGTCTCCTCATTGCCACTAGGATCTTACCATGGCCTCCAGAGCCCAGCATGTCTGACCCAGGCTACCTCTTCACCACATCTCCACCACCTTCCTCCTTACTCTCCAAGCTCCAGCCTCACGGCTTTGTTGCAGTTCCTCTAATATGATGCACTCCTCCAACAACAGGGCTTTTGCACATGCAGTTCCAACCTTCTGCCTACAAGGGGTTTTCCCCATTGCCTAGTTAGTATCTCAGCCTAATAGTCCTTCTCCAAGGTAGTGAACCCTCCTCCACAAGGTTATGTTATATTTTTATTATCAGCTACAGTCATAGCAGTGTGCTGATGACAGTTGTAATTTTCTTTTTATTCTACACCCTACTAAAACCTATGATTCATGAGAGCAGAGACTTTTGTCTGATTTGTTCATTGCTCTATCACCAGCTCCAAGCAGGTGCCTAGTGCACCGTAGGCACTCAGAAAACATTTTGAAAGGGAAGGAGGAATATGTGAACACACAAATACAAGAGTGTAAGTGAGCTGACTGTGGTAATAGCAAATATGAGCATACAAGAGAGGCAAAGTGGCAGAGAGAAACAAGGAACCCAGAAAAGAAAGCTGGTAGTGATGAGAATGGCTAATGGCTTCAGTGCAGGCAGTCACCAAAAACAGCTCTGACCATGGACCAAAGTAACTTCATCCTTAACCAGGATTACATATCCTGAGCACAGAGCCCCAAGCCAATTTAGGTAGAAGGCCTCATTCTAAACTGTGCCTTGCTGCAGACCATGAACAAGGCCACCGATCCTGCTTTGAAGGTTTACCAAGAAATAATGAATTACTGATTGTCCCTGTTCCCAGTCAGCTCTCTCCTGAAATTAAATTCTGTAATTCAATGTGACTATCAGCTCAGTAGGCTGAAAAGAGTCTCCCTTATCTGTCCAGAACAGATTTTATTTATGCTTCAGTCTCTACAAAAGTCTTGCACTGCTATCTGATCATCAATTCTTTCTGTAATAGTCAATGAAGCAAATTAAAAATTCAATCCCTCTCCCTTACAGTCTTTACTGTCCAAAATCCCAATCTGAGTGTGAACAGACCACCTTCACTATTAGCATATCTAACAGGGATCACAGCATAAAAGATGGAGGTCTGAAAACAAAACTAAACAAAAATGAACCTTTGTTCCCATTCCAAAGAAAGAAAAAATCATCAAACATATCAAGTAGATCTCATGCTTTTCTAGTTTCCATTTCTTTTTTGGTTTTTAAGCAGTGTTCCAAGAGAACCTTGCTCTCATTTTATTTATTTTTTACTGTTTTAATATTTTTAGAGATGATGTCTCACTATGTTGCCCAAGCTGGACTTGAACTCCTGGGCTTAAGCAATCTTCCCACCTCAACCTCCTCAGTAGCTGGCACTACTGGTGCGTGCCATTGTGCTCAGCTTCAAGTTTCCATTTCTAATGTCATTTGTAGGCCCCTGCCTTGGGAAGGGCTGCCTGCAGCATAGGAGAGAGACCTGACTCCGCAGTAGGAAACGCAGGCTTTGGATTCAGGCTTATTTGTAGGAGTCGATCACACTTTAATATTCTAATGGAAATGATTTATAAAATACAAATATTGCACTAATAGAAAATTTTTTTTATTTTGCAATTGCTTTGTATTCATGGATATTAACTATTTATACCATATACTCATTATTATAATTATAGCATTATTTCTAATTCTAAATGCTTCTTTGCAAACCAATTGTTTCTTTAACACATCCCTACTGACCTACACACTTACTTTTGCATGCTCCAAGCTATATGTTTCTTTTTTCTTTTTACTTTATTATCTGTAGAGATGAGGTCTCTCTATGTTGCCCAGGCTGGCCTCGAACTCCTAGGCTCAGGCAGTCCTCCCACTTCAACCTTCCAAAGTGCTGGGATTACAGGCATCAGCCACCACTCCTGGCCCCAAGTTAATAGATCATTATTTTATAATGATCTATTAGAGCTATCAAATCTTGTAAACAACCTATGTGCATATACATATCTGTGCATCACTGTATGTGTATGCCTATGGATGGATGCGTATCTATGTGTGTGCATATACATGTCTGTGCATCTCTGTATGTGTGTGCCTATAGATGGATGTGTATCTGTGTGCATGCATATACGTGTCTGTGCATCTCTATGTGTGTGCCTATGGATGGATGCATATATACGTGTGTGCATATACATGAATGTGCATCTGTGGTTGTGTATACAGTCATCCCTCAGTATTCACAGGAGACTGGTTCCAGGAACCCCCACAGATACCAAAATCTGAAGATTATCTAGTCCCTCATATAGGCTGAGCACAGTTGCTGAAGCCTGTAATCGCAGCATTTTGGGAGGCAAGGTGGGCGGATCACTCAAGGTCAGGAGTTTGAGACTATCCTGGCCAACATGGTGAAACCCAGACTCCACTAAAAATACAAAAGATAACAGCGCACAGTGGCTCACGCCTGTAGTCCCAGCTACTCAGGAAGCTGAGGCAGGAGAATCACTTGACCCTGGCAGGCAAAGGTTGCAACAAGCCAAGATCAAGCCACTGTAATCCAGCCTGGATGACAGAATAAGACTCCATCTCAAAAAAATAAAAAATAAAAATTTTTATGTTCTCTATATGAGATGGAGTAGTATTTGGATATAACCTATGCACATCCTCTGATATACTTTAAATCATCTCTGGATTATTTATAATACCTAATAGAAGGTAAATGCTATGTAAATTATTACACTGTATCGGTTTTTTATTTTTATTATTTTTATTGTCACATTATTATTGTTTATTTTTTATGTTTTTCAAATATTTTTGATCCATGGTTGGTTGAATTGGCAGATGTGGAATCCACAGATAGAGAGGGCTCACTGCACTCAAGTAAGTGCTCCCAAGGATGCGTGCCTCTGTGTATGACGGATGGATGAATGTGTCCACGTGCATCGATGCATCTCGACAATGTATTCCACAAAATATGATCAGATGCACAAAATCTAAAACAAGTCCAAACCAAACGTTTCAGAGGGCCATAATTTTCTTCCAGAGATCTGTGTGATTCCAGCTGGCTGTAACACTTACTGAAACCAGATCTGTCCCTGGACTTTCAACTGCATAAGACTCTCGCTTATCACCTTTGCTAGCTGGTTTTTTTGGTTGTTTCCCGTAAGCAAGTTAGAGTTGGATTTCCACGCTTACAAACTAATTCCTCCTGACTATTTACCAGGAATTTAATAGTTGCTGAATTTATTCAGTAAACATTTATTGCGTACCTACTATGAACCAGGTACTGAAATAAGGGATTGTGATGCAACAGTAAGCAAAACACACAAAGTTCCCCGCGTTCATTGTGCCTACATTCCAGCAGGAGAGACAGGTAATAAATAGGTATTATAGTCTATATGAGAAAGTGGGCCAGGCGCGGTGGCTTACGCCTGTAATCTCAGCACTTTGGGAGGCTGAGGCTGGCAAATCACCTGAGGTCAGGAGTTCAAGACCAGACTGACCAACATGGTGAAACCCTGCCTCTACTGAAAATATGAAAATTAGTGTGGCACGGTGTTGGGTCCCTGTAATCCCAGCTACGTGGGAGACTGAGGCAGAAGAATCCTTTGAACCTGGGAGGCAAAGGTTGCAGTGAGCTGAGATTGCGCCATTGCACTCCAGCTTGAGCAACAAGAGCAAAACTCCGTCTCAAAAAAAAAAAAAAAAATCGAGAGTGATATATTCTATGGGGGAAAAGAAAGCAGGGCACAGGCATGTGGAGCATTAGGGGCACGGGAAAGAGGAGAAGAGGGGGTTGCAGTTGTACAAGAGCGGAAGTTAGACTGAGAAGGTGATGAGTAAACAAAGAGGCAAAGCAGGTGGGGGAGGGAGTCCAGGTGAGGGCGTGGCCAGTGCAAAAGCCAAGGCACAGGGATGCCTGGGAAGTTCTGGAAGTGGTGGGAGCACGGAGGAGAGGAGGGGAAGCCAAGATCAGAGAGTTAAGGGGCAGACATGGCAGATTTTGTCTGTGTTTAAGTCTTGGCTTCTGCTCTGAGGGAAATGGGTGCCACTGCAGGATTGTGAGCAGAGATGAGACATAAAATGGCCCTCCCCAAATATGGTCCCAGTTGTAGGGGCCTGGGGTGAAGCGGGGAGGTCAGTGAGGCAGCTTCTGCAATAACCTAGGTAAGAGAGGCTGGGGGTTGGGCCATGCTAGTAGCAATGAAGGTGGAGAAATGAGGTCAGATTCGGGATCTGTTGACGTTTGAGCCCGAGTGTCCTTCTGATAAATAGATGTGGAAAAGAATAAAGTTAAGGATGATGCCCAGGCCTGGGCCTGATGGGCAGGAAGGAGGAAACTGCCTCATCAGAAGAGGGAAGCCACACTCAGAGTTTACCGCCATTGAAATCTACTTACTGCTAAAATCTCAAACCTTGAAATTCCCTGTGGGATTTGCTTTTCCCCTCCTACTCCCTCTCACCATCTGTCTCCAGCTCCACCTCTCCCTTACTCATCTCTGGCTGGCTCACTTTCTCCTCCCATGTGCTACACACAGCTCAACACTCACGTTTACCCAGATCTCTTCTCTCAGCTCCCTCGTCTTCTCTCTCTGTGTGTTCCTTCCTCCCCAGCAGCTTTCATTCTAACCTCCCTACTGAAGATTCCCACCCCTGCACTCAACTTCTAGCCCTGGCCTCCCCTGAATTGGGGTTCTGCACTTTGAACCGCCTGCTGAATGCCAAAAACACATCCAAACACAGTGCAGCAGTTCTTTTCAGAAAAGAGCCTTTCTTCCTAACGTAGTATTTTCCCATTGATGAGACCTCGCCACCTGAAACCCTGATGTCTGTCACTCTTGATTCTGCCGCCTCGTTTCTTAGTGCTTCCCTCACACACGAGCACATCTAGAGTCGACCTTGACAGTGGTCCTGACACCCATAGGGCTGCTTTTGCTCCCACTTCCCCACCCGATTCTGGCTCTTCATTTCACCAAAAGCTACTCCATAACACTGCCCATGTTATATCTCCACCACAGCCACCACCAGCACCCTCTGCCCTGCTTAAAACCCTGCATCACCACTGCCTACAAGCTAAATATAGATCTCAACACAGCACACACACCCCTTTGCAGTCTGGCTGTTACATCCTATCCCCTTGTTAATTTTCCATAACTTTCCACTGCCCTAGCCAAATTCTCCTATTATTTCTGAACACAGCATTCTCCCTCCCGTGTTGTTGCTCACACAGTTCTCCCATACCCCGAATGCCTTTCCCTCTCATAGCTCCTCTTCAGTTCAAGGTCAAGTTCAAGATACGCCTCGAGTCTAAAGCCTTCACTTGTCCCTTGGTGACTACTCTTACCTTGCAATGTGAATTCATGTAGACCCTAAATGGACTGTACAGTTCATCTAATATTGAATAGACACTCCTTGATGTTCTGATTAATCACCTGATATGCAACATCATCTCAAAATCATTAACATCTAACAAGAGTAACAATTACGTGTTACATGAATGATAGCAATTGCCCCTCACTTCAGCTTGAAAGGCAGAAAGACCAGCTTGCTGGGTCATCTCCCAGTCAAATTCTTTGCAGTGAAGAACCCAAGTAATGAAGGAAATAGAAGAACCAAAAACAAACAGAGAGGCTACAGTGACATATAAAGCACAGTGTTAAAGGAACAGGACAAGAAGAGAAAGGAAAGGAAAGCCTCAAAGGCCGAGACATTGGAAGCAGACTTTGATAGTGGGAGAGGGAATTTAAGAAAGCAGGTGCCAAACACATGGAGACTATTAAGAGAAGAGAAAGGACAGGATAAGATGGATGCAATTTTTTGCTGCACAACAGGAATGCATTTTTCCCACTCTTATTCATAATCCCTCAAAAAGATGAGTAAAGATACAATGTTTTAATTTTTAGGAGGGGGTTGCTTGAATGTGACTTTATGAACAAGACTAGGACATGAGACACCAAGATTTATCTGAGTTACATAATGAGTATAACATGTTTGTTTGGAGGCTAAAATCTCATAAAGTCAGGGATTGGGACTTGTTATTTCTTGTATTCCCAGTCCTGGGAAGAGTGTCCTACACGTAGTCATTAATCCATAAATGTTAGTTGATGATAAACAAGGATGCAGATAAATGAGCAGATGATGTGGTCCCTGTTTTTTATCATGGAATGTTCCAGAGGCTGTCATCTGTTATTAGCGATGCAGCCAAACAGCATTTGTCATGTATTTATTTAAGGAGATTATCCATTTGTCTACCAAGCAAATATAACTTTTGTAGGTCAAACTCACAATTATGGCATTAAAACAGGACAACCATGTGAGGATTGCTTGTGAAGGATGCACGTGAATACCAAAAATATCATGGCATTCAAAACCCAAATGTCAGAGAGAGCATTTGAGATGAGAAAGCAAGACAGCATTTTCAAAATGCAAACCCAATTATTTATATTCTTCAAAAACTAGCCAATTTTCTTCTGCTGACATGTTTGACTTTGGTCCATTTTCTTGATGCTCTGAGTTTTATACCCAAGATCTTTGTGAGAAACAATTACAACTACCATGATTTCATGTAAAAAGTAAATGATCATCGCTAATGCCTCTCTGATGGGTTTTCAAAACATCTGCATTTTCTGAAAAATCCTTCCTTCCATTCTCATGCACTCATTCTGACCTCATAAAAAGTCTATGATAAAAGGTACTTAAATATCTACCTTCAGGAGATTGTAGTGGAAAAGCAAAAGGATCACAGAGAAGGAAATGGAAACAAAATCAGGAATTGTAATCTTCTGGAATATGACTGTTCTCTGCATAACATTAAATGAGAGGAATGTCACTAGAACTTGACAATGTGAGAGCGTCCATGAAAGACCATGAAAGCAGCAACCACTTGTTTATTTCCGACCCTTCCTGGCCATTCCACATTGATTGTGATGTGCAAATGCAGTAATACAATGAAACCACTACACTTACCATTACTGTGATGTATAAATGCAATATTATGATGAAACCACTTAAATATCTTCTGCTTAGGGAGATTTCTACTGTCCTTTTTCTGAAAACTGTTAATGATCACTGTTTTTTCCTTGAGGAGATCCCTGAAAGTCTCAGATTCTTAAGGAAGTTGCTAAAAGGTAGACGCAAATTTCAAGTTGAATGCCACCTGAAGGTTGATGGAAGAGGAACAACGCAGAATTCTGAAGATAAACTGGCTGTCCTGAGCGAAAACTGGACGAAAGTTAAGGACAACGGGATAATGTGTATCAAATGTGCCATTAAAATATACAAACCCTTTGATCCAGCAAATTCCATACCTGGGAATTTAACCCAAATAAATTATCAAAGAAGACACAAAGATGTGGTTATACCAACATTTGAAATTCTGCCCAAAGAAGCAGAGGAAAGGAGGAAAGAAAGGAAGGAACTAATTGTGTAACAATAGCCTACTGATAATAAATTATAGTACATTGATTCAATTGAACCCTATACCACCATTAAGAAAACTGTTAGAGATTTATATTTATTAACATAAAAGATTGTCAGTGAAACATTAAATGAAAAAAGCAAATAACCAGACAGTAAATGAATGTATTCTTCTTTCCAAAAAAAGTGTATGTCTATATACGTGCACCGTCATGCAAAGAAAAGGAAATATCACAAAATATAAACACTGGTTGTGAGTAGAGGGGCAGGTTATAGGAGAAGAAACCCATTTTTCTTATCTTTCTTGTGTATATTACTTTTATAATAAATAGACAATAGAGTCTTTTTCATTTTCAAAAGAAAATAAATTACCTTGTTGAAAGAAAAGCATATTTCCAGAGGATTATATATTTTGTCCTAAGAAATTCTCTCTCTTTCCTGCTCCCTTTCTCTTTCTTCCTCTCTCCAAAGAAAGAGACGAGATGCTACAAAGGAGCAGAAATTTGGCTATAAAAAAAGCAATTTAAACAATTACTTTCTTCGTTGAAATTTGCACTGACAGAAGCTAAGAAAAGCTTTTGACAGTAAGCTGGCAAAGCCCTGAGAAAGTTTGTCTCTAAGTTAAAAGAAAAAGGGAAAGTCTTAAAGAAATACTTAATCAAATTCCACAGACAAGATTTCAGTTAAAATTCATTAGTATTAAGAGATAAAATATTTCTTTCTAGAATTAAGAAGAAATGCTTTAAAATATAAAAATAACTTATTATTTAATTTTCATAAATTACCCTGTAAATAAATTGCACTCGCTTTATTTTTTTTAAATAGAGGGTTGATGGGGAGAGAGAGAAAATGAGGCAGAATGAGGAAGGAGAGAAAGGGAGAATTTATGGCTTTCAAGACATATCTTCAGTTTGCTTCTCAAAACCAGGCAATCCCCCACATAATGGATCAGGCCCAAACTGTAGAATATCTGCAACTGCTCTGTTCTATTAAATTTTGAAACTGATGCTCAAAAACTGCAGAAGCGTCTTCGTAACTCACGACAGTGCCCTTCCACATGGACTCAGACTGGCTTTACTCTACCGAGGGTTGTCCTTTACTTCTTGATAAATTCCTAGAATTTGCTTAATGTTTAGTGTTCAAAAAAATTGGCTGAGAGCATTGTGAAAGTCTCCTGAGGAACTACCAGGTCCATTGGGGGAACCAGGGATCTTCCTTTCCAACCAGCCTGCTTTCAGGGACAGCCTTGGTAGGAACAGAAACATCTTATCCATCTGCGATCACCTGCTCCAACACCACCGCAGCCTGGGAAGCCCATCCCAGCGGGGCCACTGGCCCTTAGACTGCCAGCTCCAGGGACAGACGTGTCCAGAATGGAATGCTCAGGGTATCACCACAATCAATAGGTACCAATAAGTAAATCATGCTGACCATGACAATATTTAGGAGTAGGGCATATAGAAATAGGATATGGAGTTCAGGCCAACTAATTGTTTTAAATCCTAAAATCCATTAAATAATAAATGAAGATCAAAAAGAATAATCTTGATTGCAAAGAATATTAATATGAGGTCTCAATTTAAGTAAAACTCAAATTCCATAGAAATCTTTGAACGAAGCAAACGTGAGCTGTCAGAATTTGATGTAAATTATGCCATTCGGGGAAGCTTTAAATTTCCTCTGCTTTCGTTCTTTTCAAACTATTGCTTTGACCATTCCTGTGGGTCTCCCCGCTACACTCCCCACCCCTTCATCACAGGGAGCTCAACAGACCTTACTCAACTGTGGTTTTAAAATGACCATGAAAAGGTAAAATGTTTGCATTTTTTAAAAATCTTAAGCTTTCAGTAAAAGATGTTAACGATTCTATAGATGGTATCTTTTCTAAACTTTCTTCAACTGTTTTACCCCTGGCCCCTGGAGCAAGGTATCTTAGAGGACAAAATGTAACATTCCCAAAAGAATGATGGAAAGTTTCTCTCTCTCTCTCTTTTTTTTTTTTTTTTTTTTTTTTGCATTTGATCCTCTAAAATACTTTTAATGTAATAAAAAGGGGGAATGAGGATTTAAATGTCACAGAGGTGGGTTGTGAAAACCTACAAAGAATTCTTAAGGTTGACATTTTGCAGTTGGGAATTTTCTTCACGTGGCATTAGGAAATGGCAGAGTCACTTTTACACAGGAACAAAATTTAACCAGTCAAGTGACAACCATGTGGTCATCATGGTTGCAAGAAGCTATGGCGTGGTCCAATCTCTCTAGAAGTTTACAGTTTAGTTGAACATATAAAATCATCATGCCAAAAAAAGTTGGTGGGGGGGAATGGAGAACATTCTGATGCTACTTTGTGTGATACTGGCTATCAATGTGATTAGCAGAAAGAAATGTGAGACGTATGACTGATAAAGCAAAGATTTTATAAAAGAAGGGCAAGGGAGTCAGAGTGGGGAGAAACAATGCCAGCTGTACAAAGAAGAACCAGTGGGAAACCCACAGAGCTGAGTTAGGTGAACAGCTAGGAAGGCTGGCCAGCAAGCCAAACCACAGAGTTCAGAGGCAGGAAAGACACAGCCCCAACCTGGGCTGGCCTTGGTATCTAAGAACAGGTCATGGTCCAAGGCAGAACTACTGGGACTATCATGAAATCGGGGTCCAGATCACAGAGAGGGGAACCTGCCACAGATGCACCAGCTGGTCAGGGTAAGAGTCATGAAGCTAGGACTGTGGGCAGTGGGACTTTATGCATAAGGAAATCAGGTTTTGCTCCAGGAAGCTGGAGGAAGCTTAGTGTCTATGCATTTAGAGGAGAATATTCCAGTTCAATGTACAACCAAGAGGCCAGGGACCCCAGGAAACTTGATTTGAATGGTAAGATGTACATGGGAACTCCCTCCAGCAATAAAAGCTAATAAAGTACTGCAGGCTTGTTTGAGAATTGGCCGGAGACTAGAGGTTTCATGTAACTGGGCAGGTCTGGAGAATACAGGGCCTGACATGAGAATGAAAGGGGCGGTGATAGAAAATGGGCAGTTCTAGAAGGGTGGATAGGCCGGGTGCGGAGGCTCATGCCTGTAATCCCAGCACTTTGGGAGGCTGAGGCAGGCAGATCATTTGAGGTCAGGACCCCATCTCTACTAAAGATACAAAAATTAGCTGGGCATGGTGGTGGGAGCCTGTAATCCCAGCTACTCAGGAGGCTGAGGCAGGAGAATCACTGAGCCCTGGAGGCAGAGGCTACTGTGAGCAGAGATCATGCCATTGCACTCCAGCACGGGCGACAAAGAGAGATGCTGTCTCAAAAGAAAAAACAAACAAACAAATAAGTGTGGATAAGGCAGATAGGCCTTGCCCGAGTTTTCTGATCCAAAGGAGAATATTCCAGGGAGAACAACTTGTTAGAATATTCCAGGGTGCCAGTGTGCTAGTAAGAATTTACATTCAGTAAAGATGGAT
>NC_045444.1:116039169-116047764 GCF_002776525.5 Piliocolobus tephrosceles
GTGAGCCGAGATCGCGCCACTGTACTCCAGCCTGGGCGACAGGGCGAGACTCCGTCTCAAAAAAAAAAAGAGATGAGTTAATGCATTTTAGAGAATCAACCCAGCTTCAGTGCATCAGAGCTGGGACACAAAGATCCTTAAAAATATATGATCAATAAAGACACTATCAAGCTAAAAAATATTCCAAAAATTTAAGTGTCCTGCCAACTATCTTATTTCTTTATATCTTAACTTACTCTATAAGATCTGAGAGGCTCATAGAAATATATAAGATTAAAGAGTGAAATTCAACTTAAGTGAATATTAGAGGCAGAGAAAATCTCACCTAAAGTCAGAGTGTACAGAGAAGAGACACGCAGACCCTCAGCTCTTCACAGTACCAAGAGGTGAATTACCAGTCTGTTCTGCATCTCCCTGTGGGCTTTTCTGACAACAGGAAAACGTATGCTAAGGATCTTTCACTACCTACGGGAATCCTTTCTTCTGACATGTCCTGGTCAGTCACTCACCCTGTCTCCTCCCGTCTCTTTCCTGTAACCCTGAGTCTTCCACAGGGAGCCAGGTCCTGGCTGCTCCACATGGCCAGGAAGCAGTCACAGGAGCTAGTAGTCAGACAGTAACAAGATGGAACAGGAGGGCAGTTAGGGAGCGGCAGGATCTGGCCTTTTTATCTCTGGATTCCTTTTAATTCCTGAGCAGGAAACAAAAGGATTCGTCAAGAAATGGCTGAGACAAAGGAATATACATCCAGAGACTTGATGCCTAAATGGCTAAAACAGACACACACAGAAAATTACCACTGGCCACCATTCCTGGCTTCAGGAAGCCCTCCAGCCAAGCTGAGATGTTAGCAACGTCTCCCACTCCTACTTTTCTACTGAAAATTTCCCCCCTTTTCAATACTGCCAGCAGCCCTTACCCCAGCTGATATAGTCCCAGTGGTGTCCCCTGACTTTCAGGAAGACATTCTCCAAAATCACTCTCTCTGTCAAATTTACAGAATGAGGTACTCCAGCTCCAGTTGCTTTTGAGACTTTCATTTTAAAGGACAAGGTTTATAGGAATAATTTACCCAGTAGGGAGGGAAGCAGAGTTCAAGAATAAGAAAACAGAGCTTTACTAAGGAATTCCAAAGGACTACCTGGAAATTCACATCGAAGACTAGAAGATCCTTCTTCTTCCTAAGATAAACAGAACTCAAGAAATATCATCCACACCTTGAGCCCTACCTTTACATAAATGTGTTCATATCCAAGATAAGAGGCAGCTGGGTGGAGGCAGGTGCCATATTCAAAGGTTCTGTTACATGCTTGTTGAAATGTAACTCTCTTTCCAGTTGTGATGGCCACCAGTCCATTTCTAGCACTGTTATCAAATGATCTTACTAGCACAGACTACTGTGCCATCAAAATGCCACACACACACACACTGCCCTTTGAACGTCCAAGGAGAATACTGGCCTGCCTTCCCTCCCTCTGGCAGAGTTAGCTGCTCCTTCCTCTGAATCCCATGGCCACTTATATACAACCCTGTCTTGGGCACTTGTCTAAGCTTTTGCTGCCCCATTCACTCAGAGACCACACCTAAATCATCTTTGCATGTCCAGACTACCACAGTGCTTGGAAAATGAGAGGCATGCAATGCATCTTTTCTAAACTAATACAGAACTGAATATGTCCCACAGCTCTGCTGCCTACAAATATAAATAAATAATTTAAGTTCCTCAATATGGAGACTTAGGAAGCAGGTATATCTGTCAAAGGAAATATCACTGGATGAGCAGAGAATGCTGAAAAACATACATCCTCCCACAGGTAGCTTTAAGTGGTGCTCTACAATTTTTAGGGACTCGGATATCTTTGAGAATCCAATGAGGTTTTGAGTGTCTCCTGAAAATGATGCACAGATATACCAAAGTACATTTTCAGGAAATTCATGAGATATATGAAGTGGACTTTTGACTCCTATGACTATCTCAAAACTAGAGGCCCACTGAGCCCAAATTAGGAACTTTTGCCTAAGAATAATGGTATTAGTTGGCTGAGTATTGAGAATTCCATTTTGTTTTCCCTAAACATAGTATAAACTGTTAGGCTATAAAACACTGTATCTCCAAGGAAGCATCACTGTGCCAGTCAGGACAGAGCAATAGGTAAGTCCATAAAGAACGAAACCTTGGGGGCTGTGAAGGGCCAGAGCACCAGGACAGTCTTACTACTTTGGTAAAAGAAAAGTCTTATTCCTCCTTATACTTCCCAAAGTACCTAGTTATTCGTGTCTTACTTCTCAAGAGAAAAACAAACAAACAAAGTGAATGCACTGCCGTAGGAACCATTTTCCAAACAAGAATCTTTTCAGGCTAGAAATGTAGAATCAAGGCAACTGAAAGTACTCTCTCTAGAGTTTCCAGGAGGCTCAAAGGAGTCATGGGAGACTGGGAAACGTTCTAATCCAGTTAAGATGTCGGTTACAAAGACCTGCACATTGTTGGTTTCCAGGGTTCCGTGGTTAATTTGATGGCTATAATCCTGAAGAAATGACCTCAGCTCCAACAGGGACATTCTTATCAGCCATGGGTTGTACCATTCACGCCTTGGAAGTTACAGCAGATCTAAAGTTATGAGAGAAGCATTTTAGGAGGCCATACATGAAATACCAATGGTCTGGATTAAACAGTAATGTGCACTTATAAGTTAGACATTTTAAAAAATGTACTAAAACTAGAAGAAAGGATGGTACAAATGTGTACCTAATAAAAGCGATTGAAAAAATAGTAGACTATGGGCAGGAGAACAGAATGAAGGAAAAGAAAAAGGCAAATATAAGAAGCTAGAAAGACCACTACAAAGGAACAATGGAGAGAGGAATAGACTGGATCAAAATGAAAATAACTTCAAAGAAGAGAGAAGGGGTAAAATATCAGATGGAGGTAACAACACGAACCATAAGAAAGAAAAGTGTGCAGGAAAAAATCAGGGTTTCTCTGAGGCAGGCAGGGAATGTGGATAAAGCAGACAGGCCCTGCCTGAGTTTTCTGATCCAAAGGAGAATATTCCAGGGGGAATAACTGTTAGAATATTCCACGGTGCCTCTGTGTTTGTAAGAATGTAGCAGTTAAAGGAGATCTGAGAATGCACGTTGAATAGAATTTTAACCAGCCATTTTCTTCATAAACCACTCCAGAAGAGGGGGATTTCAGTGGAGACTTAGAAATGAGTTGGGTTGGCCGGGCGCGGTGGCTCAAGCCTGTAATCCCAGCACTTTGGGAGGCCGAGACGGGCGGATCACGAGGTCAGGAGATCGAGACCATCCTGGCTAACACGGTGAAACCCCGTCTCTACTAAAAAATGCAAAAAAAAACTAGCTGGGCGAGGTGGCGGGCGCCTGTAGTCCCAGCTACTCGGGAGGCTGAGGCAGGAGAATGGTGTAAACCCGGGAGGCAGAGCTTGCAGTGAGCTGAGATCCGGCCACTGCACTCCAGCCTGGGCCACAGAGCGAGACTCCGTCGCAAAAAAAAAAAAAAAAAAAGAAATGAGTTGCGTTTAGAGGTCTGAGGCTCAGAGAGAATGGGGGTGGGAGAGGGTTGCACCCCCAGTGGGGATGGGGCTGGCAGTGAGCTGGAGGGCAGAAGTCCACTGCGCAGAATAGAGGAGAACTATGCCTGAGGGCAGGGGGCAAGATGGGGAAAAGCCTTAAAAGCAGCCCAAAGGGGCCTTCACCAAAGGAAACGGTGACCTTCAGCAGCTTCCGAACACAGAAGCCACACCCCAGAGATCTGGTTTGGCTCTCAGCCCTGAGATCGGCCATCACATCTAAGCAACAGCCAGTTTAAAAACACACATATATCTCATACTTAAGACAGGCAAGCCATAGCTGTTTCATGGAAATGTGACTAGAGCAATGAATTTGACTCTTTGAAAATACGAAACATCCAGCAAATGAATCATTCAGGACACTAATGAGCGCCTCCGATGCTCCCCGTGAGACAGACAATGTTAAACAAAGGCTAACTTAGATATGTACCCCAATGCGTGGCATCAAGCAAATAACATATTTGGAAGTAACGTATTTAGGGAAAACAGGTCAGATAATTAAAGAGAGGATAGAAGAGTCGACATGTGGTGGCAACACAGGAGGAAAGAAGTTGAGGCACAGAGAGAAGAATAACACACGTGGTAAAATGTTCTATCATCTCTTTCTCTCCGCAAAACACTATAAATATTAACAAGGCAGTGGTCATGAAGGAAAACCATAAAGAAATGAACTGTAATAACATGGAAATAAGCCAAATGTAAGTATATTATCTTCATCTGGAATGAGGAACATTAGGCTCTCGGCAACAAACTTTTGAAGAGTATTTGTGTAAATCTGGTGACAGCAACCAAGTTTCTCTCCCGAAGACGCAGAAGGGACTCCTCTGCTCTGTTGCATAGAAACAGGAAAATACCTTTGGCCATGAGTTATGTTTATATTTATTTATTTATTTATTATCCAGCTGAATTTAACATTTGTGGTCCTTAGTTATGCACATGCAAACTATTGAGAGCGAAGGGAAAGCAGGAGACAGTCAATTCCTGAAAGTGCCTCAAACTTCTCTCTAAAAAGCAAGCAGAAGGGACAGAAACACAGCAACATAATTCTGACCTTTACTCTTCCTCTACTGTAGAAGTTTTCTTCCGCCCACCCTAGCATGGGTTTGTTTGTTAAATGAACGCCACTGTACTCTTAAAAATAGCCTGAGCTAAAACGTATTTGGGTCTGGAAAGTCCAGATTGTAAAAGTAAATTGCTTTAATAAGCTCCTTTTTAAAAATAAAACAAAAAGAGCGTTAAACACATGTCAACGTAGTCAGCATCAGGCTTCTGCAAAGATTGCAAAAGATACATCTTGTTTCTTACGGATGAAAAAATTTTGTAAGAGAAGCAGCTGGCGGTGTGGAGGTGGAGCTGATTTATCATGGTTAGGAACCTGGCCATCCGTCCCCAGGAAGAGCTCGGGACAGGACTGCTGGCTACCTTTGAAGAGAATAACACCAAAAGATCGTGATCTCCTTACAAAGCCACATGAAAGACCCAGAAAGCCCTAACTAGAAAATTTAGAAAGATATCAAATTTTCAAAATGAAAAAAAAAATAGTTTATCAAAATAAAGGATGTTACTCAAAATCATTGCCTTCTCCTCATAATCTAAAGTATAATTTGGGGAAAAGAATTCCTTAACATAGTTATTAATATATCAAAGTTTTAAAGATTATTCCCCTAAGGAATAATACATTTCATCTAAGATAATTTTTGCCACAAAATTTTTGGTTAGCAAAATGAGCTCAAAATATGTACGAGTTCAAGCGATTTCTTCTATCCCAAAAGAATAAATTTACATTAATACTGGAAAATCCATCTCAATTAATCCCCATCCTCAATCCCAATGTCAGTCTAAGGTCATAGTTATGTTACAACCAAAAGTAGTATAAAATGTGAACTTATACAGACGCTCCTCAACTTACAGTGAGGTCACATCCCAATAAACCTAGTGTAAACTGAAAATACTGTAAGTCAAAAACGCATGTAATAGACTTGACCTACTGAACCGCACAGCTTAGCCTCGCCTAATTTAAACGTGCTCAAAACACTTACATTGACCAGCAGATAGGCAAAATTATCTAACACAAAGCCTATTTTATAATAAACTGTTGAATATCTTACACAACTTATTGAATACTGTACTGAAAGTACAAAACAGAATAGTCGTACGGGTGCTTGAAATGCAGCTTCTACTGAATGTTAATAGCTTTCAAACCATTGTAAAGTCAAAAAGTTATTAAGTGGAACCATCATAGGTCAGAGACTGTCTGTATCTCAAGTAAGTATCTTCTGGTAACGTTAAGGACATTTTAAAGGGTAGTGATACTTTATTTGTTTTCTTGAAATATTAGCTCCATGTCATACTAAACAGAAAAACTTAAATTCAATATAAAATAAAACTATCAAAATATAGAAACTACATCCTTTTAGATAAATCTTTATAGCAGATATGGGAGCAAATAACAGTTACTTGAAATGTATTGGGGAGTGAAATTTAGATTTGACTCTTGACAAGACTTAATCGCACAATTTCTGATTATCTGTCATTCATCCTGATAGTCAAACACCAGTCTGAAGTTAAACGCACTCCTCTCTTTGTCAAGCCATGTTCATTCCCCAAATTTCTCTTTACCTTCTTTTCACCCAGTAAAATTCCTGCTTCCCCAGCTGGACTTCCAAAGATTAAAAAAAGACCTTCTCATCAGAACAGGGTCAGTCAAACATAAAATACAATATAAATTATAGAGACCTGAGCATTTTCTTATATCCTTTTATCTTCATTATGATATTTGCATCATATTTTAGCAGGTGAGTCTACATGTATATTTTCCATTTAGCAAAATGTTTAGTATTCTCCAGAAAAAAATAGAGAAAATGCCCGAGGATAATCCTTAACATGTGTCAATTACCCTTGTACATTCATCATCTAATTTAACCTGACCAACAACCCTGAGAGACAGGTGCTGTTAGGAGGATGCCTACCCCATCCTCCAGGTGAGGATGGTTGCAGTATATAGTCAGACAGGAGAAGGAATTAACAGCAGGATGCAAGAAGCTGCTTGGGTGCATTGGACTGGGATGGGTAGATTCTAAACTTGAGCTCGGGTCTTTGAATTGAGATGCAAGATGGAACATTATGTTAGCACATGAAGGGACCAGAGTTCCAAGTTCCAACCCCAAAGGTACTATATGCTGGATGAGAAACAAAGACAACTGAAAGGACACAGAATGCTAAACTAGGGGAAAGGTCGTCCTCTGGGAACTGTCCAAGTGTCCAAGCAAGAGGCAGTGGGTGGGGGAGGGAATACTGAGGGTCTGTCTTTCTGGTGGCCATTTCTATACCAAGGCAGAGAAATTAGAAAACAACGAATTGGCCTGTAATCCCAGCACTTTGGGAGGCCAAGGTGGGCGGATCATGAGGTCAGGAGATTGAGACCATCCTGGCCAACATGGTGAAACCCTGTCTCTACTAAAATACCAAAAAAAGAAAAAAATAGTAGCTGGGTATGGTGGTGCATGCCTGTATTCCTGGCTACTTGGGAGGCTGAGGCAGGGGAATTGCATGAACCCGGGAGGCCAAGGTTGCAGTGAGCTGAGATCGCACCATTGCACTCCAGCCTGGGCGACAGACCGAGGCTCTGTCTAAATAAAAACAAGAAGAAAAGAAAACAGCTAATTGGACGTGGTAGTTTGAGAAGGTTAAAACTACAGAAGCCAGTTCAAGAGAGAGTAAAAAGTTAGAAGTGACTGATGCAGGAGGGGTGGCTATGGAGGAGAGGGGCGCCAAAGAGAGCTGTAATCCCACCAGTTACTTCTGAGTTGGAGGCCCTGCAGTGGCAAATCACTGCAAGGTGCTGTGCTTGAACGCCCTAAGTCAGGCCAGAATCAAGTGGTAACAAAGGTTATCCTGAGAGACCAACATCCAACACCTCAAGTTGCCCACAATTCCTGGAAAAAGCAGCAGATGAAAGACTCCAGAGGAAAACTGATGACCAGAGCATTCAGTACCAAAGATCACACACCTGTGATGCCTTCGCCAGGGCTGGAACACAGTCACTGGATTCCAGAGCCCAAGCCTTTTCCACTTTGAGCCACACTAGAAATATTATGTCAGGGCCAAGCTCGGTGGCTCATGCCTGTAATCCCAACACTTTGGGAGGCCGAGGCGGGCAGATCACCTGAGGTCAGGATTTCGAGACCAACCTGGCCAGGGTGGTGAAACCCCATCTCTACTAAAAATGCAAGATGAGCCAAGTGTGATGATGGGTGCCTATAGTCCCATTTGCTCAGGAGGCTAAGGCAGGAGAATCACTTGAACTCGGGAGGCAGTGGTTGCAGTGAGCCGAGATTGCGCCAGTGCACTCCAGCCTAGGTGACTGAGCAAGACTCCGTCAAAAAAAAAAAAAAAGAAAAAAGAAATATTATGTTAGAATCCAGTTTTTACTCTAAAACCTTACCAAAGTGGAAGAAATAGCATTGATGGCTAGAATTCAGATTATCTAACCAAAATTCCCTTCTTACTCTCTCAACACCAAACCAAGGTAGGGTTGAATCAGATGCAGTGTTGAGTAGAAGATTTTGGTAACTCACCAATAAAGTGATTATTCCCCAAGGCAAGCATCTCCTCCAGGAGGACCAGTCCCCCTGAAGCCTGAAGGGGGGTCACACTTCGTCCATCTATGAGGGAGCACTGTTGGAATCCTGTGGCCGTGACCTTCCAGAGCAAAATCAGTGAGGCAGTGGCATCTTGCCGAATCCTGGAAACAGGCATGATGTAAACAGAAAGCTCCTTTCAGAAAAATTCATCTTAGAACCAGTCCTTCAAACTAAAAATGAATATAAAGATGGTATATGCATCCACCAAGGTACCAGGAAATCGATGGCATAAACGGATACGCAGGCGTCCAGTATAACTGTGCACACTCCCACTTGTTCACAGCGTACCACAAAATGAGTCACTGGTAACTCACCTTTGAGTAACCACTTTGATGAACAGTGAAAGAGTACATTGAGCT
>NC_045444.1:116047864-116112841 GCF_002776525.5 Piliocolobus tephrosceles
CCACACAACATAAAGAGTTTTGCTTAAATTTGTCATAAATGTGGACTACAACCCAATACAGCCACCCGAGTTATGCTGCCAAAATAAGCAAAAGTGTGTCACCCCTCCCCCCCCCCCCCCCCCCCCCCCCCCCACACACAATCACACACAATCCACCTCCCAATGCTTCAGGCCTCCCCTGGCTCATTTTTGGTTAAAAAAAAAAACCCCCACAGAGAATAGGATGTCATAGAAAGCCCATCAACCTCAACCTCAACCCCAGCCCCAAGCCCAGCTGCCCTCCTGTGCCTTCCTCCCCACAGCCCAGTGCTTCAGCTACTAGGAGCTACCCCAACCCTGTTCTTTCTCAGCTCCCAAGCTTTGTCTCCTTCTCCACCTTGGAAATGTGTTCCTAGCCCACATATTACCTCTTCCCAGAGACCCCTGACCACTTGCCAACATCCCAACAGCTGCCCATTCTCCCCAATGCTCCTGGAGAAGATCACAGTAGACTCTGCAGAGCCGCTCCCCGAGCACAGAGCTCCTGGCATGCAGCAGGGGCTCAGTAAAGCTTTGATACGTGACTAAACTCATGAGGAAATGAGAGTGTAAGGAGCTAGTAACCCCCACAAGTGAATTCAGAGCCCACGGGTCACTCGGCACTCCCATCTCACTTCGTCTGAGTCAGACTCTGCTAATTCTGTCCCGTTCTGCAGCCTAAGGGAGTCTCAGAGAATGGCAGGTTTGTCGTGAGGAAAAAAACAAAAGCATTTAACGAGATAGAAGACCAGAAAATTCAGAAAGGTTTATTAAGGTAAGATAATATGATCTAGACAAGAAAAGGCTGAGAGATGTTTTCATAAGAGTAAAGGAAACTAGAGATCCTGCTCCTAAAACTAGACCAGGACCGCCGGGATTTCAGCTGTCATTTGAGCAGTGAAAGAAACACTTAGGACCGGGGTCCCCCTGCTGGTAGACCTGGAAGCTGCCTCAGACTCCACCTCTCCCTCCTCTCCCGATGGGGGCGTTCCTCCTGAGCCCAAGGGGTTCCCAAGCAGCCCTTCCAGGCTCTTCCCTTGCCAGAGTGAGTTCAAGGCTGTGGGGAGCCAGGGTGCAAGAGCAATGTAACAGAGTCCCTCTTCCAAACATGTTCAGGGACTCCACTGTTTAGAAAGCCAGGTAGACAAAAATGGCCATGGATACGCGGAAGAGACCTATAGTGCCTACAGGTCCCTTAAAAGGGAGCCAATGCATCCATCTGGTTAACCAGGACATGTTCCCAGTCTTCTAAAAATCCCCAAAGACTGGGCAGCAAATGCCCCTTAGGTTTCATGGAAAGCGTGGGGAGGGCGGCAGTCAATGGCAACAGAGAAGGATGGGCAGTGCGGGGTTGTCAGCCGGCCTGGGGCACCCTAATACTGGCCCATATCCCACCCCCAGCTTTGTGCTCCTGGGCACCTGCTGACTTGAGCCTCACATGAAGCACCACACATACCAGGTCTCAGCTAGCACTGTTTCCCTATGCCTCTCCCTCTTCCCCACCGGTGACAGTGGACCCTGCCATTTGAAAGAGCTTGAATTTAAAACAAAACACTCTCTTCGTACACTTGCTTTTAAAGAGAAAATTGTAAAAATAAATAAGTAAAAATAATAAAAAATACAGAGAAAATTGTAATATGTAGATTTTTAATTTGGGGCAAATTATGCATCTTAATGTAACTGATGGTTCCTTAAAACCTTAAGAGGCCAATAATTTGGGAAGCAAAGCATTTAGGAGACAAGGAATCTGGCTGGGATCTTATCTAAGGCCTCACGGTTTGTCACCTCACACCAGACTCATCCAGTCCAATTTCTCAATTCCACGTCTCCAGCTTGACGACCCTCACTGTAATCTCTGAAATCGCTTCCTCTAGTTTTCAAATGGCAGGGGCCACACCTACCCGTGGAATCTGCTCACACTTCTCACTTGACTGGCCACTGACACACCAGGTCCACGGATGGACACAACCCCACATATAGGTCACAGCATCACTCTTAACAGTTTGTAACTCAGAATTATCTTACTTGACTGAGGTGTTCTGTGGCACTTCAAAGGTTACCAGGCGGCCACCCGCAGAGCTGTTAGAACTGGCATTCCCACAGGCAATATCTGGGATCACCTGGGAAGGAAAAAAAACTGACATGTGATTGGGGTTGTTTATAGTATAACATAATATGATAAAGCACAATTCCATGCTGACTTTCCTTCATCCCTTTTGATGATACGGGGGTAGGGCTAGAGAGGAGATGAAGAGATGAAGAAGTGAAGCCTTACAAACTCAAAAGAAAATGAAATCTCTGTCATTCGATGTTCTGAAATGCAACAGCTTCCCTGAGAGCAATCTACAAATTCCTAGGATTGTTAAAACTGATCAATAGGATATTGCAGGACAGGAAGCAGATGTCACTCCCTGCTCTTTTTCCATTCATTTAACAAGCAGTCATTGACCCTTGCACGATGCCTAACCTGATGGTAACCAGGAGGCCAACTTTAAGGACTAACTTACAAACAGCAGGTAAAAGCCTAATGAGTAGGCAAGTCAGCCTTCAACTTGCAAAGGGCGTGTAGTATCAGGCCTGATGACTCCTCTCTGTGCTGGTGGGTCCAGGAGCACATGCTGAGGCTGGGGAGCTTGAACGCTGCCTTCCTTTTTCCTTGTAAGCTATACCTTCACTTTTAAATTATTTCCCAGAAGTATTACATGAATGTGTATTTTTTAAAAGAGAAGTTCAACTGGTGGGGGGAGGACTGTGCTCATCAAAAAGCATATTCCAAAACCTTGAGCTATGTCCAGTGAGATACTCCTGGCCAGTTTATGCACTTATTCCTCATGCCACAGTTACTGTCCTCCCCCATGTCAATGAAAATGAAGCAATATTAAAAGTATTCATCATCACAGAATTAATTGAGAACAATACAGAAACTCTCAGCAATTTCACTCCACAGCCCACACTTAGATATTATTTTCCAGAATGCCCTACAGTGAAATTCTATGGATAAAGCCCACCACTGATATTCAAAGATGTGAGTATAACTTATTAAATTTGTATACCAGATGGCTGATACCCAAGCCTCTAAGGCTCCAAATAACTTTGTGCTTCCAAAGCATCATTACTTCATGGAAAGGTGGTAATAATATGCCTCCTGGTTTCCATCAGGTTAGGCATACATATTACTATGTCTTCCTCTGGCACTTCAAACCTGCCTCATGAACAGCCTAAGAAATAACCCACAATATAGGAAGACGAGGCATTTCTTTCTTTTCTTTTTTTTTTAATTGAGACGGAGTCTGGCTCTGTCACCCAAACTGGAGTGCAGTGGCGCAATCTCGGCTCACTGCAAGCTCCGCCTCCTGGGTTCACACCATTTTCCTGCCTCAGCCTCCCGAGGAGCTGGGACTACAGGCGCCCGCCACCACGGCCAGCTAATTTTTTGTATTTTTAGTAGAGACAGGGTGTCACCATGTTAGCCAGGATGGTCTCAATCTCCTGACCTCGTGATCTGCCCGCCTCAGCCTCCCAAAGTGCTGGGATTACAGGCGTGAGCCACCGCGCCCGGCAGGAAGACGAGGCATTTCTTTTTTACACTTACCAACTGTAAAATAACATGACTTTAAATAAATAGATTGAAATGGCTGGTTGGGAAAAAATTTTCTTTTAAAGGGCACTTCTTTGATAAACTTGAATCAAATCTAGTTCACATTTAAGAACTGAGTCAGCCAGCAAAGAAGCATTAACATCATAACTTCAAAGCATTTATTAAAAGTCTGAAATCAGAACAAGTTCACAGTTTTTTAGGTAAGCTAAAAACATTGCCCTGCAGTCTGAATGTGGCCTTCATAAGCTGTGCGGTAATGCCAAAAAAAAAAAAGTGGGTCAACTGGTAAGAATTACTCAAGAAAATAAAAGGAGAAATGCTACTATCTCTTTTAAAACAATAAAGGAAATTTCTAGACACATTCCTTGACTCTAATACATGCTATGCAAAAATCTATGTTTTTTTTTTTCATTTAAACTGTGAAACTTGTAATAATAATATACTGACACAGGTTTATATGGATGTCATACATACAAAGGATAAGATATAGAATGGAATTACACACCCCAATGTCACTTCAAACTCATGGTTTGGATTTGTTCCCCAACTCTTCTAGCCAGCAAATTTATTTTATGTCAATTTCTAGGAGTCTACGGAAAAGACTTTTGAAGAGCTTGAAGATAAAACAGCCAAACTCAAACTCAGATAGGAGAAGTTCCAACAAACAGACTTTGCTGTTGCCAAAATAGATAAAACTTGGAAGTTTCTTTGTCAAATTCATTCTAAAAATATGTCAAAATCATTGATAGCTTCTTTTTTCTAAACCCCATTGAAACACTTCAAAGTACCAAAAATAGAACCTAAATAACAACAGAAAGAAAAAATAGTTGAGCGTTGTGGTCTGCCGTGGTCTGAATGTTTGCGCCTCTCCAAATTCATGAGTGAAATCCTAACCTTCATCATGATGGTATTAAGAAGTGGGGCCTTTGAGAGGTGGTCAGGTTAGGAGGGCACAGGGCTGGCAAATGAGATTAGTGCCCTTGTAAAAGACCTGAAAGAGCTCCAAAGCGCTTTCCACCATGTGAGATTACAGTGAGAAGATGTGGGCTGTGAAGAAGCAGGCCCTCATCAGATTCTGAATCTGCCTTGATCGTGGACTTCCTAGTCTCCAAAGCTGTGAGAAATAAATGTCTGTGATATGGTTTGGATATGTGTCTTCAAATCTCATGTGGAAATGTGATCTCCAATGTGAGAGGTGGGGTCTGGTAGGAGATGTTTGGGCCATGGGGGCAGATTCCTCATGAAAGACAGCACCATCCCCTTGGTGATAAGTGAGTTCATGTGAGATTGGATTGTTTTCTGGGACATCTCCCTTCTCTCTCTTGCCCTCACTCCCACCATGTGACACATTGGCTCCCCTTTGCCTTCCGCCATGATTGTAAGCTTCCAGAGGCTCACCAGAAGCAGATGCTAGTGCCATGCTTTATGTACAGCCTAAAGAACAATGAGCCAATAAATCCCTTTTCTCTATAAATTGCCCAGCCTCATGTATAGCCACACAAGAATGGACCAATACCGTGTGTTGGTTATAAGCAACCCAGTTTGTGGTGTTTTTGTGATAGTAGGCTTAACAGACTAAGACACACTCCCAGGAAGGAAAATAAGGTCAGCAATGGAGGATCCTATGACATGTTCCTTTACATGACGACACTGAGTTGTCTGCCCCAAAATCTAAGGTTATCACACAGAAATATATGTGGATACCATTCCAAAAAAAAATTTGATTCATTTTTTTTTTTTTTTTGAGACAGAGTCTCGCTCTGTCGCCCAGGCTGGAGTGCAGTGGCCAGATCTCAGCTCACTGCAAGCTCCGCCTCCCAGGTTTACGCATTTTGTTGTTTACTCTTTTTATACTTACAAAACCATCGTACACACAAACGCAGACAGGAATAAGTTTAGGGACATATTTTGCTCATGATTTAACTTAAAATGTTTTCAATTTTCATTGCTGATACTAGAACCACTGGAATCACTTTAAGATTTCTGGTTTCTAACGTAAAAATGTACACGATATAACGTTCTCACCTCCACTTGATCCCATTTCATTTCTACAACTTTCTGCCCTGTTTTCGGCTGCCAGGTAGGCAGTGTCACCGTTGCCTGGGAGTGCGGCAGGATTTTGTCAGGCTCCTGAGTAGGGGGGACAGGCTGAAGCTGTCTGGGTGCCATGGATTCAGTCCAGCCAGTGGCTGGGAGACTGGGAAGTGCCCGTTCACAGTTGGGACCTTCATAGCCTTCATTGCAAATGCAGAGGTAGCCATCGCTGCTGCTGCTGCTGCTGCTGCTGCTACAGTTGCCATGGTGACAAGGGTTGCTGGCACAAGGATCTGCAACAAGCTGAAATGAGACCATAAATGGGTCAATTATTCCCTCACAAGAAAAGTGGTGCCATCGCTGGGAAATTAGCTCTGTGTCTCAGAGCGACTGCTCTAATGGAAACTCTGTTCCTGCGGAATATACGTCTTAACTACTTGTGCTGTTGCAGGGGGATGTTCACCAAGGTCATCCCAACATTAACCTTACCACAGATAAGAGGCACCCTGCAAGGAAATACAAAGCGGAGAGCAGCCTCCTCGAAACCCAGAATGCCTAATAATGTTGATTTCAGGAACCAATTATTTAGAGGAATTTTCTAGGGCAAAAATAGTTAAAACTCATTAGGAAGATACCAACTTTGACATTTTCAGCTGCGAAATGATATTAGGAATCTAAATTGGAATCTCCTTTTCCACATTCTGCACCTTTGCAAGGTTTCCTCATGAGAAAAGACTGCCCAGTTTATCTGCCCTGCAAATGCGCTTACCTGTATCTCTCAGTTTCCTAACTGGTCAACAATACTTTTTAAGGTGATACTGTACTATTTAATTAAAGACTTCCAAAATGATCAGTTTGCATGACAGTTGCTAGCTAGAAGAGACTGTGGTGGGGACTTAAGCAGAATTTTATGAAATTTTTTATCTCATTATTTTGGAGGGTGATTACAGAGAAACGTGACCCCTTCCCTCGCCGATATGGAAGATGAGAACTCAGTTATATGTGTTTAAATTATGTTCAAGATCTGCGGAAAGTGTTTATCTGAGAGTCCTTCGCTGTTGACCTCTGAATGGCCATTTGTTGGTAGTCGGAGACATGCTACAAAACAATGTGAAGAAATCACCGGCTCCTCTTGAGACAGCGCAAAGGTTTAGTCATGTTCTCAGCACTGATTCAATTATGATTTGTTTCTGTGATAAAGAGAAAATCAGATCTCTAGCTGATATACCCCTGGCTGCTCAGGGCTGACTGCAAAATAGAATTCCATACAGAATAAATGACAGAGAAATGGGACCCTCACTCTCTTGTTAAAATGAGTTCACACATTTAAACATACATGGAGAGAATTCTGCATGGCAAAACGGCTACTCGTTCTGCTAATCATTCCCATCAAGCAACTTCCAACAGACTCCTTAAGGAATATTAAGGGATTTGGGCTTGAATCAAATGAAGCTTCAAAAATACCACATTAATTCTATGCTATCACTTGGCAATTCCTTCACAGAAGCTCAGATCAGAGTCAATGGATTTGTGTCTGAAGAGAATATTTCAACTGTCAACAATTAATTTACACTATTTACAATCTATCAACTCAAAGTAAAATCCAAACTCCTTCTTCGGCAGACAAAGCTCTTCTTGGTCAGGCCCCTTCCTCTCCTCCCACAAACCTTCCTCCTCCCTTGTAGCCTCCCGTCCTCACCTTGTCTCTCTCCCTAGACTATACCAAGTTGATTGCCACCTCAGGCCCTTTGCACCTGCTGGGCCCCCTGCCTGGAACACTTTTTCTCCAGACGTTGCATGGCTCTCTTCCTCATTTCATTCCATCCTCTACTCAAATGCTCCTTCTAGGAGAAGCCTTCCCTCACTGTGAAATCTAAAGTAATCGCTTCTTTACTCCTCTCCTACAAAAATGTGAGCTGCATGAATTCAGGGATTTTATCTACTGTGTTTACTGCTCTATTCCCAGCCTGTCCAGGAACATAGGCTGTATGATGGGACTTTTTAAAAAATTGTTGGAAAAAGTAGACACGATAGATTGATCAACATTTGGAAGGCAACACGTGAAAAGGGAGGCATGTGAACTTCTTGTTTAGTCACGATGTTGTTATCTTGTTTCTGATTTATTTTTAGGAAGGCCTTGTGGAATGGCTGTCACCTCAAGAATTACGCAACAAGAAGAATTTTATTCACTTGAACAAAGGAGATATTCAAAGCCATGTTTCTGAAATCAACTTTTAAAACATCTGAGGTTGATCTAGTCACAAATAAGAATTTCAATATATGCCTTATCAAGGCAGAAATACATTTAAACCACAAGGGATCAATACAAAACTTAATTCTGAAAGTCCAAACCTCCATTGTGCAGCTTAGAGAATGACATTACTAAGGCAAAGACCACCTATCTGGTGGCCTGAGAGGCCTCACAGCTTCAGCTCCATTGCCACAGCCCACAGCTGACAACCACCAGTCCTCAGAGAGGCAGGGACCTCCTCAAAAGGGGCGCCAAGCACAGCAGAAGTCCACATTCCTTCAGAGAAATCAGTTAAGCACATGTACACACCCTTCCCACGGTAACAGGCACGACACCTACCCTCCCCAAGAGAGACGTTTCGAGTTTTCAAAGAACATAGAGTAGCTTCTCTTCACACCAACACTTAAATGGAGAAGGATTTTCTGAACCCATATCACTTTGAGAAAAAGAAGAGCAGAGGGCCGGGTGTGGTGGCTCACGCCTATAATCCCACCACTTTCAGAGGCCAAGGCAAGCGGATCAAGAGGTAAGGAGTTCAAGACCAGCCCGGCCAACATGGCAAAGCCTCGTCTCTACTCAAAATACAAAATTTAGCTGGGCGTGGTGGTGGGCACCTATAATCCCAGCTACTAGAAAGGCTAAGGCGGGAGAATCACTTGAACCCGGGAAGCGGAGGTTGCAGTAAGCCAAGATTGTGCCACTGCACTCCAGCCTGGGCAACAGAACAAGACCTCACCTCAAAAAAAAAAAAAACAGGCAGAGGAGTTGAATGACCTCTCGCAGCTACCATACTAGCAGATCATGTCTTCTGATCTTCAGACAAGAGTTCTTTCCATAACATAGCACCACAAATTTGATATCATCTTATTATCATGCCAAAAAAAATTCCTGTAGAGAAGGTAAGGGTTATATTTTTGTAAGCAACAGAAAACAAGTAGGTATCAAATGTAGGCCAATTAAGACTGCCTGAATGCTTTTTTTAGAAAAATGTATGATAATGGTAATATTCAATGAACACTGATTGAGGACTTACTATGACAAGAACTGTACCAGGTTTGGGTATAAAATGCTGTTTAAAAAACTAAAAAAAAAAAAAAAAAACCCTAAATCTGTCCCCAGAGAGTTTACATCTAGTAACCTAGTACAAGCACTAAAAGTTTACAACTAGTAACCTAGTACAAGCACTAAAAGCACCGAGTCCTACCTGCTATTCACAACACTTATGTGTGCGCCTGCCATTCTGTTGGGCATTTCACATTTCTTACTTTAGTTCATCCTTACTACAACTCTTTCGGTAAGTACATTTGTACATTTATTATTCTAATTTTACAGTTGAGGCTTAGCAATGATACACAAATGACTTTTACCCAGAATAAAAGCCAAAGTATTCACTAATTTTTTTTTTTTTTTTTTTTTTTTTTTTTTTTTTTTTTTTTTTTTTTGAGATGGAGTTTCACTCTTGTTTCCCAGACTGGAGTGCAATAGTGCCATCTTGGCTCACTGCAACCTCTGCCTCCCAGGTTCAAGCGATTCTCCTGCCTCAGCCTCCCAAGTAACTGGGATTACAGGCAACCACCACCACACCCACCTAATTTTTGTATTTTTATTAGAGACGAGGTTTCACCATGTTGGCCAGGTTTGTCTCAAACTCCTGACCTCAGGCGATCCACCTGCCTCGGCCTCCCAAAGTGCTGGGATTACAGACGTGAGCCACCATGCCCAGCCTGTATGCACCAAGTTTTACAAGCCCTCTGTGATGTGCCTGCCCCAGTCTCCCTGACCTCACCTCCTGCCCCTGACCTCCCTCACTGGCTCCACACACACTGGCTTGCTCACTGCTCCTCCTATGCTCCACGCACTCTCCTGCCCCAGGGCCTTTGCACCGGTTGTTCCTTCTGCCTGGAATGCCCTGGCTTCTCAAGACTGCTCCTGAGCCACCTTTGAGTCTTCACTCCAATGCCATCTTCTGATGAGGACCCTATTTAACAGAGCAAGGTCTCTACCCTCTGACAATGTCAACTCCTCTTTTTTTTTTCAATTTTTATTTTAGATTAACTGGGTACATGTGCTGGTTTCTTGCCTGGGTATATTGTGTGATGCTGATGTTCGACTCCCTTCCTTGCTTTATTTTTTCTAAAATATCCATCATCTTCTCACATAAATTTTAAATTATTTAATACATTCATTTTTTTCTTCCCCCATTAGAATGTAGGCTTGTTGAGGTCCGATTTCTGTTTTCAGTTTAATTTACTTGTGTATCCACAGCCCTAGAACAGTGCCCAGCACATGGGAGCTGCTGGATAAACATTTACTAAATGAATGAATGAGCGAGTGAATGAAAGTGAATGATGTTATATACAAGCAGCTGCCAGAGCCTGTGAAGTGTACTGCCTTGTTAAATGCGATCAGGATTCTCCAAGGCCCAGTCTCAGGTCTTGAGAACATAAGCCAAGGGGGAGCCTGAAATGTCCCACTGTGGTGTTTTAAAGTGATTAAATAACTTTAAGTCTTCTTTAAAAGGAGTAAAAGCTCTGTCGACCTGAGAGGTAAGACAGAACCAGCACAACCTGCAGACGCAGCCTTGATGAGGGCAGGAAGAGTACAGACCCACTTCACAAGTGGCTTTCAACACAGTGAGCCAAGCCACCTTTCTCTGGTCCTCGGGGACCATCTCTATGAGCTACTTTGTGAAGCTGTTCACCCCACTGGGAAGTGTCAGAGGTGCTGGTTGATGGAGCTGGGTGGCAAAGGGCAGGTCCCATGGCAATGCTCAATTTGCCATCCAGGAGTCAGTCCCATCAGGAAAGGGGATAAAGAGCCAGAAAGAAAACATGATGAGAATCAATAATACCCTAAGCTCTGTTGTCTGAACTTCATAGATGAGAGGAATGCACAAATAGCATGTGGGGTGAAGAATGAATGACTGACACGGAAGGCCAGGAGAAACACTCTTAGTGAAGAAGAGATGACAAAAGCTAAAAATTAAACAGTCAGTAAAATAAATTTCTACAGGGATTCAAGGCAGTGGATAATGTGATGGAGTGTGCATGTACACACATGCACACACACATGCACATGGACACATATACATGCACACACATGCACAAGCACAGACACACACATGCACATGCACGCGCACATACATGCACACACACATACATGCACACACACAGGGTACAAGGCAGAGAATTACATGCATTGCAGGGTCATTGGGCCCTTTTTACAAATAATTTTATCCCAATGCTACTTTCTTGGTGTGTATATTAGTTGTTTCATTAACAATGGCAGCTTTCTGCCATTATTTTCTCTAATACTTCAGACTAGTTTTATTTTTTGGGAAAGCTATCTGTTTCAACTCATAACAGCGTATATGAGATAAGGTGCAATCATTACTTTTAAGCAAATCATAAATATTTATCATAAGTCCTATGTTTCTGTATACAGACAATATTTTTTTAAGTTCATATTTGTATTTTATCTCATTAAGGAAAAGGTCCTGTTGCAGAGGTCGCTTCTGCTCTTGCATCCCATTAAATCTGAACTATAAGCAGGTAATAACCAAACTGCCAAAATGCATAATGAGGCAAAATATCAGAATTAATAGACCTAACTTTGAGAATGCATAAAATGTAATACATGATATTTTCCGAGCTATAATTTCTAGATTCTAATGATGGGGAAAAAATGATTAAGCCTTCGTAATACCAGCTGTAATAAAGAGGAAAGAGAAAGCCCATTGGCTAATGGTCTTCCGCTTACAGTGAACCAGCAGGCCCATTTATTAAACGCTGTATGCTTGCTGCATCAGATCAATTCATCTGCATAAGCCATATTTTTTCACATCATAGAACTAGCCTGAAACTATTTTCCACATTTTATTTTAGACTTTTCAGCCGTGTCAAATAATGTATACTCTAACCAAGAGCAGCTCTGGGGGAATGGACTGAGTAAACTGGGAGGCCAGACCTGAGCAAGGGTGCCAGCCTCTCCTGGGACTTGTGATTCAAAGGCAGTAGCAGTGTGACGCTTTAGCCATGGCCTGTTTTTCTTCCTTAAACTCTCTGCCACCCATGTCCCTGGCAATGCCCATGTCCTCTGCAGCATACAAACAGAAGGATGAAATGTCAACTTTAAAAGGCATGAAAGAAGCCCATTGATAGGGTCATTAGATATAGTAAGTCAAAGCTAATAGGGTTGCTTCGAAGTGTGGACACTTGCATCAGCATTACCTGGATGATGGTGGGGCCTGGGGAGATGCCCAGGTAACTAACTTCCCTTCCATACTAGTTTAGAAAATGTATGGGCTTCAGCCCTGCCTCTTCTGTACTTCTACAGAAAACTCAATATGGCCAATCAGCAATTCATGCAACATTTATCAAGCACCTATGATGTGCCAGGCACGATGCCCATAAGAGGGGTCAGGAAGATGAATAAAGCCTTATCTGGCCCTTGAAAAGCTCACAGTCCAATCAAAGAGTCAGAGACGTTAACTTGGACTTGCCATGAGCAGTCAGCTCATTAATTGCATGCCCTGCTGGTAGGCATGTCAGCTATTAGGATCCTTTGTTTGATTGAGGTTACCCACCCCAACACCTTTATATTAAACTACCTTACATTTTTTAATGCTGAGGGAGAGAATGGATTTGATCATAGCAAATAGGAAATGAGATTATGAGCAGGTGTTGGGACCAGCCTCTTTTAGAATGATAGTGGCAGCTTTCTGCAAAACAAAGACAGCAATTCTGGATGTCTCCACCAGGAAGAGCTGGTCTGGGAGTTTTCCAATGGGAAATGGAGCCAGCTGAGCAAGCATCGCCCTGGTGTTGGCCCTGTTCTTCGCAGGTGGGTGGGACAAGTTGCTCACCTGCTCTGGACACACACCCCTCGTGCATGAAGGGAGGAGCTGGGGTCGCATCTCCAAAGGCCTCCTCCAGGTTGAAGACTTAGGATTCTATTGATGGCCACTTGCATTGGCAGTTTTCAGAAGGTCCAGGGAAGAACCGAGCCGACCAGAGGTCAGCCCCTCCCTCACTTTATACCCACGCTAAGTGGGCAAAGGCATCCAGGGGGAATGGGAGGGTGCTTGAGGAAACCAAATGCGACAAAGCCCCAGAGGAGAACTTACAAATTCTGGGCAGTGGGTAGGGGATATTGTATGACCTAGCACCACGCTGGCCACAGAGGGGACACAGGGGACTCGTGATACTTATAGAGGAGTAGAGAAGAAGACAGAGGCAAGGAAAGGAAAGAAGAGGGGGAATTTGTGTATGGTGTTAAGAAGGAAGTAAAATTGACTATTAGTAATTTGTCTGAGTAGCAGTCAATTTTAAAAGTTTTAATACAGATTTTAATAGAGATATTAGTATTACAGGAAGAAGGAGTGTCTTATCAAACAAAAAAAAAAAACAGGCTGGACACGGTGGCTCACGCCTGTAATCCCAGCACTTTGGGAGGCTGAGGCAGGCAGATCATGAGGTCAGGAGATCGAGACCATCCTGGCTAACATGGTGAAACTCCATCTCTACTAAAAATACAAAAAATTAGCCGGGCGTGGTGGCGGGCGCCTGTAGTCCCAGCTACCCAGGAGGCTGAAGCAGGAAAATGGCATGAACCCAGGAGGCGGAGCTTGCAGTGAGCTGAGATCGCACCACTGCACTCCAGCTGGGCGATAGAGTGAGACTCCGTCTCAAAAAAAATAAAAAATAAAAAATAAAAAATAAAATAAGTAAAGTAAAGAAATAGCCTTAAAGCAGGTTTTCTTTTGACACCTTGAACTGGATAATTTTTTGTCGTGGGGGGCTCCCCTGTATGTTGTAAGATGTTTAGCAGCATCCTGTATCCTTACTTACTAGATGCCAATAGAATCCCTCCTTCCAAGTTATGCCAACCAAAACCCTTGCTGACATCCCCTGGGGAAAGATCATCTCTGATTGAGACCACTGCCTTAGGGGAACAGTGCATTTCACACCATCAAAATTATTTTTAAACCATGCAACTCCATAAATAAATTTAAAAGGCAACACTATCAGGAAGGAAGAAATGCACAACATACTATAAAGGACTAAATCCCTTATTATAGAAAGAATTTTTAGAATCAATACAAGAAAAATGCCTCAGTAAAAAGGGCAAAGAAATAAACAATCTACAAAATAAGCAATCTACAGAATCATGCCATTTTATATAATCTTAAACACAAATAAAATGTTATTTATTTATTTGTATGTATATTTACTGGAGGACGGAAAGGAGGGAGTGAGGAAAATAGAAAAGGAAAGAATGAAGGAGGGAAGCAGATAACTACAATAGGCCGTTGTTTTAGTGATTTGTCTAAGCAGCAGAATCAATCAGGGAACTTTTAAAACACAGATTCCCCAGCTCCAGGCCGTTCATCAGAAACTCTAAAGGTGAAGCCTAGAAACCTGTATCTTTCAACATTTCCCACATGATTCTGATGTACCTGGTCCCAAAACCAAAATTTAGAAATTGTTAATATAAACTAGAGGTTGGTAAATTACAACCACAGGCCAAATCCAGTTTGTTTTTGTAAATAAAGCTTTATTGGAATACAACCACAGCCACCTGTTTGTGTGTTGACTGCTTTTGCAACACACCAGCAGTTGAGCAGTGACAACTGAGAGCACCTGGCCCACAAAGCCTATAGGATATTTGTTATCTGTCCCTTTAGTTTGCCAATCCCTGATCTAGACAGTACAGACTTTGGGGTTCACAAAAGAAGGAAAACAGGTAGATGGGATCACCTGGAAAGACTTCAAAAAAGAAAAATATCTTGAACAGCGCCCTACAAGTTTGATAGCAATAACATCTGTTTTCTCCCCCCATGCAACTCCCTAATTGGACTGGTGGGCACCAAGTGATTAAATAACAGAAGGACCTTTGGCAAAACAACGTAAAGGACCAGACGTTCTTTTAGTCATAATTATGTGCAGGAAGGTTGCAGAATAAATCTTGGTACTATGAAAAGAATGCTCATCTAGATGGTCCACCTTGACGCAAGAACACAATGAAGGGTCATACCCCCACCTTTCCTTCACTAGAAGAAATATGGAAATTCTCCCTCAACCTTTCCATCCATCAGCTGAACTAAATGGAGATGAATGATGAGCAACCCGTGCCAAGGCTAAATACAGAACGAGGTGGACCCATGGAAGACAGTGGGTGGGGAAAGGTCACACAGACTAAGGGGATACTGAAATAGCAGGAGAGTGTCCGTGTCTGCCAATTGGAGAGACTAAAACAAAGATGACTCCAGAATTTAGAGCTTAGGGTTACTGGAGAAATGAGAATGAACAATTGCCACCCTGAGGTACCGCGATAGGGCAGAGAAAGACTGGGGTTCCAGTCTCATTTGCAGGTGATTTTGGACTAGGCAAGAAAGCTTCCTGGGGCTCAGCACCCTCAACTGTAAAAGGAAGGGATGGAACTAGAACGTTCTAAAGGCCTTTAAGTTCTTAATATTGTGTTTCTATGTCCGAAATAGGAATTGCACTGGTTGTAAATGTCATCTTCCTTCTGAAACGCAAATGAACAATGTTGGGGTCCAACTGTCACAGTATTTTTGTCTCAAAATGAAATTTTTCCCACCTTCTTTAATAAGGATTTCAACTATATTCCAACACCAACTGCTTGCTCACTGGGAATAAAGATGTAAAAAAAAAATCACTATAGTGCTTATGCCAGTGGTAGACTCAGCCAAGAAATGCATCCCAAGACTTTTTTTCCAAATCCAAATAATAAAAATGCTCATTCATTTTACTGAATCAAGAACTATATGTCTTAGTGAAATACACATTCCATGTTTTGATATGTCTTTACTTCTGTCTTAGAAACTCTACATCAATTCAGAAAATTATTCCAAGATTAATTTGGTCAGTCCATTATTCCCCTCAATTCTGAGTCAGCTTTCTTGAAACCAGCTTGTCCTGATTTTTGTATGTGAGTTGAGTCACATGTGTAAGTAGGCTAAAAGGAAATTATAAGCAGAATTGAAACATGTGGCTATAAAATGAATCCATTAAAAATAAACTCTTACTTATTGTTTCCCTACGTTTTCATGCTGTCTCTTTAAAACACACTGCATTTGGAAATTACCTTGAAATCTCAGTACTTTTGCTTTAGTTTGATCAACACATAGTGATAAGTCATAGTGATGAATCTCTAAGCCCTGCTCAGCTGCAGATATATCAACAATTAAATGAATTGTTCTTCAAACACCTGGTCTGCCCTTTGTCCCTTGGTTTCCATATTTAACTAAGTCCTAAGAGATAGCACTCAACTGCACTTACTGACATAGGCACACCAGCCTCAAATGAAATGCTATTTTTTTTTTTTTACTTGTAGTCATTCAAAGACCAGTTTCTTGAATCAAAAACTTGAAGAACAATTCCAGTGCATACATTTTTGTTTCACCTCTCGTCAGAGACACTCATACATCCTATCAAACTCTTTTTTACAAAACAACAATTCCATCAATACAGGAAATATGTCGACTTCTGCCTCTTTTGTATGCAGGAAAAGAAGTCTGCAGGCAAACTGGGAATTAAACTTCCTGTGAAGATTGTATGATCATCTCCACCAATGCAGAAAAAACACTTATTGAATTTAACATCTAGGTAGAGTGCAGACTTTTAGCAAACTAGGAATAGAAGGAAACTTCTTTTATCCAATAAAGAGTGTCTACAAAAAAACCTTAAGCAAATATAATAGTTATTGGTGAAAGGGAGAACAGTTTCTCTCTGAAATTGAGAAGAAAGCAAGGATGTTTGCTAATACCACCTCCATTGAACACTGCACTAAATGTCCTACACGGTGCAATGAGGCAAAAATAAAAAGAAAGTATAAGGATCCAATAAGAAAATAAGCTGTCAATTTACAGACTACATGATTATTTATGCAGATGAATTATTAAAAATATGGAACTTCGGCAAGTTTGCTGCATGCAAGGTCAAAATTTACCAAAAAATAAAAATATTTTGCATCTCTATGTATCAGCAGCAAACTAAAGATAATTTTCTCAAAGGGGCTGTTTATAATAGATGAAAAAAATTAAATTCCTGGTAATAAATCAAATTTTAAAAGTGCATGATCTCAACAAAGAGAATTGTAAAGGGGGAATATTCTAGTCATGAATTAGAAAACTCAGTATTAGAAAGACTCAAATTTTTCTTAAAGTAAGCTACAAGATTCAATGCTGCTGCAACAGAAATCACAACAGTTGTGTGCTTCTGTAAAATGGCCCACGGTAGCACAGACACGCTTGAATAAGAACAATGTGGGAGGGATTGCTCTATTAGAAAGCAGGAATTTTAAAGCTATAGTCATTAGGATAGCATGATAGTGGCAGAAAGATGAACAAACAGACCAATGGAACAGAGAGACAAGAAACAGAAAGGATCACGCAGGGACACTTGATTTCTAGAATAGAGTCTTTTCAATAAACTGATATCCAATGAGAAAAAACAAATGAAGATTTTTCTCTCTCTCAAGCCATATACAAAAATAAACTCCAATTGGATTGTAGATCCAACTGAAAGGTAAAAAATTAAGTTTCAAAAAGATAATAGAAGAAGATATCTGTGTAACCTTATAGTAAACAAATATGTAATAAACAGAACACAAAGAGCACTAACTGTAAGAATATTAATGAGCTGGATGACAACAGTTACAGTATACTGATAAAATATACTACACAGCCATGAAAAAGAAAGAACTATAGTCTTATACAACAAGTAGAACAAATTCCCCCAAACACAGTGCTTTTTCCACTTGTGTAAAGATTGTAAACAGCAAAAGTGACCCATGCTAGAAGTCAGAAGAGTGATTAACTCTGGGGAGCTGGGAGAGGTGGAGATGAGGAAGCTGCTGGAGGGTAACATGGTCAACCTTGATCTGAGTGGTGGTTACACAGGTGTTCATTTTATGATAATACATTGAGCTGTACATATTTGGGGGGGCACTTTTCTGTATATATTTTGTGCTTTGCGATTTTTGAAAACTGTCTTTAAAACACCTACCATGTACACATATCTGACATACTCTCTGTTCCTTGATTGTATTTAGCAAAGATGATGAAACTAACTTGCCTCTACCCAGAAGTAACCATAAGGTTCCTTCCTGACTTTCCTCCCAGGCAAGAATGGCACACAGATTCCAGAGCGACTCTCCCTCCAGCACAGTGACCACATGAAGCCACAGGGACCAGGAGAACCAGCAGAAGCCAAAATCTAGCAGCCTCTGTGCCCTTCTAATGAATTTGACCTTCCTCCTAGAAGACACAGAAAGCCAATGAAACATGCCAACCAGGAGTGGAAACTCAAGTCGGAGTAGCACTTTGAAAAGAAATTTTCACTTTTGTTGGGGACCCCAAACGTTTTAAATGTTCTCTCTTTTTTTTTAAATAGGACAAATGACATGCTCTTTATTTTTAAAGAATAAATAAAGAACAAATGACACCAACGTGGGGTAGCAGGAAGTTGGAAAACCAGGCACGTAGTAGGCTCTCAAAAAATATTTCTTGTCTGAAACAAAGAAGAGACCCCATTGCTTTCTAGATCATTCTTTATTCAGAACATTCCCTACCAGGAAGAGTGTTCTTCTATATCTGCTAGGCTCGGTGGCCTGGGATCCTTAAGAGAAGTCGGACAGAGAAATCTATGAGTGTCTGTGAAACCAGGTGCAAGAGCAGAAAACTCAGGGTCACCTTGTTTAGTAAAAGTGGGGGGAGGCTTTGGGTTGAGCCGTCAAGTGCCAAGTGTTCCTGTGTACCTGCCTGGCCTCTTGACTACTTTGATGTGTGTTTTTCTCTCTGCAGGCACACAAAATTCCCTCTGCTCTCTTTTCAGCTTTTCTAACCTTACTTGGAAACAGCTGCTCTAATTTTAATACCCATCTGCTCCCGGGAATAGGACAAAAATCAGTGGCTCTGCAGATAAATCTAAAGTCTTCGGGTATCCAACCTCATTTATCTGGAGATAAGCCTTCTATATATAGCAAGCTTCGTATAGGCAGCTACACTAAGAAAAGCACTAAAAAGGAAAATGAGTAAAACCTCAAGCCACCAAAAGAGCAGGGGGCCCTAGATATCCAGCACCAATTGTTTTAAAATCGACAAGAGCCAAAGACCTCCAAATTGCACGTGTGTTCAGACTGTCTCATTGCAAGATTGAAAAGAGGATCTTTGGTTGTCTAGCAAATCTGCTCAAAGGCCAGGGTTGTTTTATTTATTTATTTATTTTTTCCATGAGGAAGCTGAGAGGACCTTTGTAGGTGTGAAAGACAAAAGAAACAAAAGAAAAAAGTAATAACAGAACAAAAACAGGGCTGAAAGTGGAAGAGGTCATCCATAAAAGCCCTACCAACTAGAAACAGTCATGGATTGTGAAGCAGAGAAACAAGGATGGTCACAACAGAGACCCGAGTCTCTGCAGCCTAGGAGTTCAGACAGGAAGCAAAGGGATGAGGGCAGAAACCCACCACCACCTTAATTGTGCAGCTCTGTGGGCACAGGACAGCTATACAGGAAAGCAGAAAAACCTGTACAATTGTATCTAATGAAGCAGTATGGCAAAGGTACTGTAGCTTTGAAGACACTCTACAACACTGATCATTCCAATTATCTCTTTTAAATGCAAATATTTAGCATTTCCAATTAAGGCATAAAATTAGAAGGCTAGAAGAACCCACTGGGAAAACTGTCAGAAAAGTATAGCCATATAGAACTAATGGCTTTTCAAGCAAACAATTTTTGAGCAGAGGATCCTCTGAACCGTTTCAGAATGCTGATGAAATCAATTCCATTTAATAATGCTTTCCATGTTGAACTATGTGAATTGTTAGTGTATAAAGATTATAGACACCATACCAGCCTGGGCAACATGGTGAAACCCCCTCTACAAAAACAAATGCAAAAACTAGTTGGGCATGGTGGCACGCACCTGTAATCCCAGCTACTTGAGGGGCTGAGGAGGGACGATTGCTTGAACCTGGGAGGCGGAGGTTGCAGTGAGTCAAGATAGCGCCACTGCACTCCAGCCTGGGTGACGGAGCAAGACCCTGCCTCAAAAAAAAAAAAAAAAAAGATCATAGACACGTGACTTATCTTGCATATGCAAATGCCATAGGCATTCATACAACAAAAACTTTGATGGAAAATTTCACTATTCAGGATTTTAATTGAACTGATGGCCAGGCCCTTCTCCAGTGAAAAAAAAAAATTAGATAAAATTAAAAATGCTTTGATTCAGAGGTAAGCTTTAAAAAGGGATGGAAGAAACAGGGGATCCTCAAGTTTCAGGAATGGTAAGAAAATTCACAACCAGAGAACTCAGCACATGATGACACTGCATTGACTACACAGCCTACGGAGCTGGAAATGAGACCTACAGTTCTGAGAACTGGGGTTCTAAAAATCACATGGGAGTGTTCCAGCTCTTTTAGAATCTGTCTAGCAGGCTTTCTGGTTTTTACAGGAAGCCCCCTGCCCTCCACACACACCCACACACACACACACACACACACACACACACTCAAATGGGGATGGGAAATGGGGCCTTGAGCACAGGAAAGGAGAGGCAACTATAACTGACCCCACACATGAAGCCTCTTAGAGCCTCATGTCTGTTTAGAGAGGGCAGAAGGGACACTAGATAAATCCAGCAGCAGGCCTGGGGTAACAGCAGAAAAACTGACATCTCTACAGTCTTTGGATTAAAAGAAAAATCCCATGAATAATTAAAACCTCCCATATGAATGTCCCCTGTGATTAAAAACATCTCCTTCATGTGGACATCCTAAACCAAAAATTCACATTAAAAACGTGTTTAGGGCCAGGCACAGTGGCTCACATCTGTAATCCCAGCACTTTGGGAGGCCAAGGCAGGCGGATCACTGGAGGTCAAGAGTTCGAGACCAGCCTGACCAACATGGTGAAACCCTGTCTCCACTAAAACTGCAAAAATTAACCGGGCGTGGTGGTGTGCTCATGTAATTCCAGCCACTCGGGAGGCTGAGGCAGGAGAATCACTTGAACCCACAAGGTGGAAGTTGCAGTGAGCCGAGATGGTGCCATTGGCACCCCATACTGGGCAACAAGAGCGAAACTCCATTTCAAACAACAGCAACAACAAAATGTGTTTAGGGTCAGTACAGGAGTGGAGTGACACTTTTCACAATACAGGACACATGGGACTCACACACATGCATATGTACACACAGACTCTTATCATAATCAGCGCACAGTAAAAATTACAAACCATACAAGGAAAGAAGCCACCATCAGCACTTGGAACTGGGATAAGGGTCAACAAAACCTTTTCCACTCCTGCATGAATATGTATTTATGCATTTTAGGATGAAATAAGATGCTTAAAGGAGATCTAAAACTTTTTTATAATTCCTCACAACTTCTTTAATTAACTGACCTGATTAACTGCCCTGATACCTTTGATAAGAAGACTTCTACTAAAGATAGTAATAGCTAAGATTTCTGAGTGCTTATGCTATATGTGGCATGGTTCTTGGCGTGCTCCCTATATTAATCCACTTAATCTTCAGTATCACCCTGTGAGGCAGGCACTGTTATCTGCACATTATCTCTCAGGCTCAGAAACTAACTTGTTCACGGTCCCTCAGCTAGTAACATAATGAGAATACTAATCCAGGTAGAACAGTACAATTCCAGTCAAAATCCCATGCTTCTTTTTTGTTTTCTGACTTATCAAATTGATCCAAAACACAAATGAGAGATGAAAGGACCAAATATTTTCAAGATAATTTGAAGAAGAATAAAGACACATGACTTTATTCCCCCAAGAAATAAAAATTTATTATAAATCTGTAACTACATTGAACAATGTTTCAGATGAGACAGCAGAGATTTGCCATGTAGAAAAACTTCGAATACAACAAGGAAGGCATTAAAAATTAGTGTAGGAAGGATGGGCGCGATAGCTCACGCCTGTAACCCCAGCGCTTTGGAGGGCTGAGGTGGTCGAATCACTTGGGCCCAGGAGTTCAAGACCATCCTGGCCAACATGATGAAACCCCACCTCTACTAAAAATACAAAATTAGCCAGGCGTGGTGGTACATGTATGAAATCCCAGCTACTCGGGAGGCTGAGGCATGAGAATTGCTTGAACCCGGGAGGCAGAAGTTGCAGTGAGCCAAGATCATACCACTCCACTGCAGCCTGGGTGACAGAGCGAATCTCTGTCTCAAAAAAAAAAAAAAAAAAAAAAATTAGTGTAGGAAAGTTCAACTTTTTAGTAAGTGATACTTGAATAACTGCTAATTGCTGACCCCTGAGACTAACATAAATATCTAACTTATACCATACATCTACACACACAATGAATTCCAGATGGATTTTGTATGACAATGTTACAAAATACAACCTCAAAACTTTTAAATCAGGAGTTGACAAATTGCAGCTCACAGACCAAATGTGGCCCATCGCCTGATCTTAATAAATCAAGTTTTACTGGAGCACGGTCACACCCGTCAGCACGTCCATTGTCCAAAGCTGCTTCCCCACAGTTGAGCAGTTGCAACAGACAAGTGGCCCACAATGCCTACGCTATTTCCTCTCTGGCTCTTTGCTGAAAGTTTGCTGATTCCTGCTTTAGATGAAAATATAGGACAATATCTTGATGACATCAAGATAGAAAATAATCTCGTGAATAAGACTCATAAAAGGTGAGTAAATTAAACTGCACAAAAATTTAAATGAATGAACTAGAGCTACGTCTGAAAGCCACAGACACATCGCAGAAACACCGTAGCGAGTAGAAAAAAGCAAGTTGTGAAAGGATCCTGCAGTGTCACACGTGGTCTATGTGTGTTTTATGCCTATGTTGCAAAAATATTTTAAAAGACAGAAGCTTACAACCCAACTCGGAACAATCATTGTTTCTGGGTAGAGAGGGAGGGAAGTGGGCTGGGGAGGAGTAGGGTAGTGGCAGTGGGTGTGGCGGGCTTTAACTGTATTTGCCTGTTTTATTTTTTTCTTAATAATTGGAAACCAATATGGCAGAATGATGTTTGTTGAATCTCAGTGGCAGATGCTAATTATACTATTCTCTGTGCTTTTCTGTAGGTTTAAAATAGTTCATAATAAAGATTTTAATTAAAAATATGATCTTGGCCAGGCATAGTGGCTCACGCCTGTAATCGCAGCACTTTGGGAGGCCAAGGCAGGTGAATCGCTTGAGGTCAGGAGTTCAAGACCAGCCTGGCCAACATGGTGAAACCCCATCTCTACTAAGAATACAAAAATTAGCCGGGCCTGGTGGTGAGCACCTGTAATCTCAGCTACTTGGGAGGCTGAGGCAGGAGAATCACTTGAACCCAGGAGGTGGAGGTTGCAGTGAGCTGAGATTGTGCCACTGCACTCCAGCTTGGGGAACAAGAGCGAAACTCTATCTCAAAAATAAATAAATAAAAATGTGATTTTCATCATTCAAGCACCTTCTCTGTTCCAGGCATTTCTGAAGCCCAGGGGCTGGCAAATTCTGACCCACAGGCCAAATGTGACCTGCAACCTGTGTCTGTACAGCCTATGAGGCAAGAATAATTTTTATGCTTTTTTTGAAAAATCAAAAGATGAATATTCCAAATAATCACGTAAATGTTTGATAAGATTCAAGTTTCAGTGCCCATCAATAAAGCTTTATTGAAACACAACCATGATCATTTGTTTTACATATTATCTGGCTGCCTTCACATGGCAACGGCACAGGTGAACGGTTGCCACAGAGACCTTGTAACTCACAATGCTGAAAATATTAACTATCTGCCCCTTTACAGAGAAAGTTTGCTAACCCCTGCACTAGGTCCTGACAACATGCAAAGCCTCTGTGCTGGTGGAGGGACACAATGACAAACACCATAGACAGAGCAATACTGTCACACATTGCTGCTTATGTGTATGACCAATGCAGAAAAAGGCAAGGATGATTTTCTTGCATGGATTGTACATTCTACTTTTTATAGCTTCAATAAAAATGGCTAAATAATTGTGGAGCTCTCCCAGTGAGGCAGGAGTAATGTCTGGATTGTAATATTTTTACTCTCTTCTTCTTCCACCAGAATTATAATCACTGATTCAGCCCATTGGCTAGAAATATTCAGAATGTGAAATTTTATCACATAAAAATTTTTGTCATGAGAAAAATCAATCCATTCCTGCAAAAAAAAAAAAAAAAATAGGAATTTAAACAATGGCATAACTTTGTAGATGATTATTTTAATGTTGTTTGTGTGCTTTAAGTTCTGTTCAAAGTAAAATATTAACATCATGCCCTGGTACCATTTGTTTTGACAATGGAAGGTTTTCAGACTTTGGAATGAGCCACGCCCAATAAACCTAAGAACAAGTTCTGAAAATAAACAGGAAGGATGAGTGTCCTTTATCAATGAAGAGAGCAAATGACACAGAAAAGGGAGCATTTGTGGCCCACTGTGTCATGCTGCAGAAAGCACAGGAAACACTCTAAACGGCCTCACAGCCCATGGACAGGGTAGAAGAGAACGGTTTCCTGGAAAGCAGTAAGTGCACTTAGAAGAATGTTATGCAGAAAGTAACTGTTCCACATTCTTAACTGAGACCCGCATTCAGATGGCCAGTTCTATCCAGCGGGGAGCCTGCAGCTGACGTTCATGAGAATGGCTCAGGGTCATAGGAACACCATCAATGGGTGTGCACTTGCTCCATTTGGCAATGCACAGAAACGTACCATTTCCTCAACCGCCAACAGTGCACTGGAAGACCACTCACCAGGACCGGGTTCCAGGCTGCGGTCCTTTTATGATACTCATGCATCTTAGAGAACCTAAGAGCAGCTTCGTTTGGCAAGGCACAGAAATGTACCATTTCCTCAATTGCCGACAGTGTACTGGAAGACCAGTTACCAGGACCGGGTTCCAGGCTGCGGTCCTTTCGTGATACTTATGCATCTTAGAGAACCATAAGAGCAGCTTCTTTTGGCAATGCACAGAAATGTATCATTTCCTCAACCGCTGACAGTGTACTGGAAGACCACTCACCAGAACTGGGTCCTCGGCTGCGGTCCTTTCGTGATACTTATGCATCTTAGAGAACCCTAAGAGCTGCGTCCATGCCTGTCAAATGCCAATATGGCAATGTATATGCTGCTTATATCCGCAGTTCCCAAACTGTGTGCCAAAATGCCATGGGGTGCCAAGCTGAAGGCACAGGGCACCACAGATTATATGTTTTTAATTGTCAAGAGAAACACAGGATCTACAACTTCTGTCAGACATTTCACAAACTACTAGCTAGAAGTAGTTCATTGTTTCAACATTAGATCCTATTACATTTTGATGATATCATATCTTCCCAAAGCTGGGTTTTTCAGCAATTGCTGGAATAATAAAAGCAAATACTCCCTGACAGTCGATGTGAACAGGAAATGAAGTGATCAACTAAGCAGCTGTATAGTGCCCCACAGGCACATAGTCCCAGCAGAATGTAACTGTGATTACTTAAGAATAAAGCAAATGTATTTTTTTCTTTCAATTTACGTGTATTTTTTTTCAAACAGCTACAAAGTTGTTTGCATGTAAGTTGTTGGGATCTAACTACTTAATATAAAGAACCATTAGCAATACCTTTTGACCTGAAGCACTATGAGAAATTAACCGGGATGCTAAGACCACCAGGAATCAAGAAAGTTCGGGAATCCCTGGCTTATATGAAAACAGTTGTGACACAATTCATTAAAAGTTCTTCATAAAATGGGTCACTTTATAAATTACATAAGAAGTAAATTTACAAAGTTCTGCCACTTAACAATTGTAGAAATCTCAATAATCAGTCCTCATCTTCTAAAAGAACCAAATAGCTGGAATTTCAGGAGACTGGTAAGCAGACCATAGACAGAACAGGCTTATCGGCAAATTGATTGAAATCAACTAGGTTAGCAAAGCATGCCACTGACACAGCTCTGAAAGATCCCCACAACCACCCTGACCTTGTGAGGTTTCACCTTCGCTTTACAGAGAAGGAAACCAAAGTCCTACAAGGTTACATGCAGGGTTAGGCTCCCTAAGTGACAGAGAAGAATTTCAACCCAGTTCTTTGAACCTGTCTCCACCAGCCCTTCCTCTAAGACATACTGACAGGAAATCATAAATAACCACCTTGAAACCTTCATCACACAGTGTCCGTGGCATGTTACACCGTCTCCATAACCACTCAGTCCTGAGCCTCTTTGAAGCCCTTTTCTTCAATATGCAGGTGAGGAGTATGAAGCTTTTGCGTTGGTAGTCTGTCACTTTTTGTTATCTTGTTGTTCGTATGTTTTGGCAGCTGGTCAATCACAACGTGGATTAAGGCATTAGTTGCAAACTGAAGTCAACCATACTCTGGAGTCGAGCACTACTAGGGTCAAATCCCAGCACAGCCACATAATACCTCTTAGTTCTTGAGGAGTTAAAGTAACTTATCAACTCCTCACTTTTTGAATATTTGAAATGGGGATAGTACTTTCTTTGAGGGACTGCTGAGGATTATCCGAGAGAATCTAGGACTCAGGTACAAAACTGTAATCAGGGGAATTGGGAGTTCTGGTCACCCTCATAAATATCAACTGACCAGGTCAGAAAGGCTTCAACTGAGTCCACTATGGGGAATCAGACATTATGGGCATCCTGGATACACTGGGGGACCCTGGTGGAAGCCTGACTGTTAAAAGAACAAAACATCCCAGAGAGAGATTTACCGTAAAAGAAGAAGGTATCTGGTAGAGCCAACCACAGCCAGTAAAGATGCCTCAGGTGAGGCAGAACAGCTCTGGGTCCAAAACTTCCACTGATATGAACTTAGACTGACCCAGCTGTGCATGAGAGCTGTCCACGAAGAAAGCCATCCCTTGGAAGGTTGCAGCTCTATGATTCCAGAAGCCTCGCTGGGGACCCAAAGCTGGGTGGAACATGCTGGGCTCACTGTTTTTTGCACTTTGCCAGAATGGCCTGGAGTTACCAGGCTATTTGGCCCAGGTTTCACTTTGACCAATAGTAGGCACAGTGAGCTCCAAACTGATTCTCTTTGGTCTTCTGACCTAACATCTAGAGTCTGCGATAATTCTATGAAGGACTCGGTTATTTACTTTCCTTATCACATCTATACAGGTAGGGAGAGAGAACCAGATGAACTAATAAGAAATCTTAAAGTGACAGGTTCTATCACTATGTGTTAGAAAGCAAGAACTTATTCCAACACACAAAACTATTTTGGACCAAAATACATATTTGCATATTTAAGACAAATGTACAAGTGACTTGCTAAAATAAAACAATAGCTTATCTCTAGTTAAAATTCAATCGCACTTGCATCCTCATTAAAACATTTGCATTGTAGAACGTCCAACATGAGATACAGTTATCAGGATCTCTATTGTGCCCAGCTCTTCGGGGAAGATTTTCAGCAAACAGCCATTAAAAATCTAATTTTGCTGAATAGAATACAGATTAACGGCCAGTTCATTCTATAAATATTGCTTCTAAAAACAGAAGCTTTGCTGGTAACAGAAAAAAATAAAAGCCAAACAGCAGTACCAATTACTACAGCAGCATTTTTAGCAGTTTGGCAATCAGTATGAACCACTGTAGAAAGCAAAATCAAGCATTCAAACATGTGGCTGCAAAAGAGGCAGATCACCTGAATTACAGTCACAGCAAACTTAATCTATGAACAGTAACACACTCAATACATTGTATAGAAAATAAAATTCATGATAAATTTTCATATAATTGATTGAGTGTTCTGTAGCAGTGCTATAAGCATTGAAAATATGATTTCCAAACCTAAAAATAACCCTGTAAGGCAAATGTTACCAGCTCCGTTTTAGAGGTGAGACATCTAAGACTTAAGTTCACAAACCACAAACATAATATATGGTGCAGGGAAGAGTCAATGCCAGAGTGTTTTTACTATACTCTACATTTCCAAAAAAATATATAATAATAATTAAGAGCTAAGTTTCCTGGACATTTTTTTTTCTTTTAATCATTTACTTTTCAGGAAAGACAGTTTGAGCTGGGTGAATCTTAGCATACATTTAGAAACAAGTAACTACATAGGGTATCAAGCCCTCAGATCATTAGTCTTTGTTTCAGCCACCCTTCATAACTGCTGAGCTTTAAATTCCTAATCATACATGCTAATTGAAGGACATCATGGCACAGACAAGCAAGTTAGGAGTGAGGCAAAAGTAATTTTGTTTGGCACTGAGCAGAGTTTGAGATTTACATCTGAAGATAAGCATCCAAAAATTCAAGATCCATCAGAAAAAAAACATGAAACACAAATAGATGGAATGTTTGTTTCTCAAGTCGCCCAGCCTTTCTGAAGTCCTCTGTCGTTGGGAACATATGAGACTAGCTCCAAGCCCAGTCTCCTGGCCTTAACTCTGTCCTCCTTGCCAGCCTGTTCCCGGACTCTCCTACAGGACATTTTTATTTACAGGGTCATAATTTCCTGGGCTAGGGAGGTAGCTCTGTATTCCCCAAAGACTTTCTTGCAGTTTTTACTGGAGCTAGACAGGGCTGTCTTGAGGCTACAGAATGAGGCAAAGAACAGAGCTATGAACCTGGGTATGAGAAACTGGGCTCCAGCCCTGCCTCCTCTGCAGACTGCACGGTGACTCTGAATTGCAGCTTCCTTACACAAAATCTAAAAGACCAGTGCCCACTTTCCTCATGGCTGGTTAGAGAAATCAAATGTACAGTGCAATATGATCTTAAGTGATTATTATAAAGTTGTATTAATATTTACCTCACATTACCCAAGATACAGTTACTTGAGGTCTAACATTCTATATGTATAGTTGCTTTTATCAGCTAGGGTTAGGAACTAATCTACAAAGACTTTATCTACTAAGATTAGCAGTACCATTTATCACCAAAGTTTCATTCCTAGAAGGGTAAATGGGAATTTACAACAACAACAGAGTCCAGGCAGGCCAGTTGGTGACGCCTCCCCACCCCCACTCAACGATGCATTTTCCAAGTCATCCAAAGGGTTTAGAATTGTTCTGTAGAGGCTGGGCGTGGTGGCTCACACCTGTAATCCCAACACTTTGGGAGGTCGAGGCGGGCGGATCACCTGAGGTCATGATGGAGTTTGAGACCAGCCTGACCAATATGGAGAAACCCCATCTCTACCAAAAACACAAAATTAGCCGGGCGTGGTGGCGCATGCCTGTAATCCCAGCTACTCAGGAAGCTGAGGCAGGAGAATTGTTTGAACCTGGGAGGCGGAGGTTGCGGTGAGCCAAGATTGCGCCATTGTATTCCAGCCTGAGCCACAAGAGCAAAACTCCGTCTTGAAAGAAAGAAAGAAAGAAAGAAAGAAAGAAAGAAAGAAAGAAAGGAAGGAAGGAAGGAAGGAAGGAAGGAAGGAAGGAAGGAAGGAAGGAAAGAATTGTTTTGTAGAGGACAAAGTGTCCCATTTCTTTGGTGGTCATCCCTTCACTATGAGACTAGTGGCAAAAAAAAAAAAAAAAAATTCTATCTAAAGCTATTGCCACAAGCAAACAGCCACAAGAAGTGAGGGTAGCTAGGATCCAGCTAAGAGTCTGGGTTTCCGAGGGTTTAATTCCCTGGGCGGACATGGACCTGCATGTAGGAATCTGAATGATAAGGCCAGCATGGCATGGAATACTTTATGAAAGCTCGAAAGTGAAGGGACCCCTGTTACTGGAAAACAAGTTTCACAAACACCCAATGTTAACCTCCATTAAAGTTGCTGCTCAAATAGATACAACTATATTTTTATTAAAAATCGCAAAATTGATCAACTTAAATTAATATAATGTGGTAGAAAACACTACTTTGCTGCAGCTAGTTGGTTGCTCGTAGGTGACCGTGCTCATGAAGTTTCTCTGGAGTGTGCCACTGATGCTACTTCCAAGGACCACCACGGGCTATGGGGCCACCACGGGCCATGTGATGTTGAATCCTCCCACATCCTCTGCTCGTTCAACCCACCACGAAACTTGTCCTGTGGTTCCATGTGACTTTGGACCTTCACTTGGAGCAAATACATCATTGACTTATTACTGATTATTTTTTTCTCATTGGCCAACTCTGTGATCAACCCAAGCAGGCCTTGTATCTCAGAGTGGTACTCAATCATAAAGTGGTCGCTTCTGACCTAAGGTGATGGTAACCAGAGAGCACACAAACATTACACGTTATCTCAGCCAACTCACAGACCTCCCTGAGAATACACCCACAGACAGTGTGTGTGTCCCTGTTTCCTCTTTCTGTCCCCAGAAACATTGCTGTAGAAGAAAGAACACTAACTGGGGAATCAAGAGAACAATGGCACTCTCTATCCACTTGTGGTCATCATCTCCACGCTCTGGGTGTCATGGGTGAAGTGAGGGAGCTGTCTCGAATCTAGAACATCTCTAGGGCTCTTGGAAGGTCCACCTTCTATAATGCCATTAATCTCTAATACCCTGGGGTGATTCCAGGACCATCTCTGGGCAAAAGGCTCACATAGGCTAAGTGAGCAATCCTAATGTAGCTTAAATCATGGTGTTTACCTGGACACGTGGCCTGTCCTGGTCTCTGGGGTGAGGCCTTTGGCATGCTTATGCAAATGGGAGGGTCTGCTACAGGTTGCTCTGGCCACGCTGTGACAACTTGCCCTGGAAAGGTCCTGAACATGGCTAATTCTGGCAGACACCAGAGCACATCTACTGAAGAAGATCCAAAAGATGAAAAGCCGGCATTTCAACCTTGCATTGATTTCAAAACATGCAAAATGAATTCAATAAATAGGAAATCCTTTATGACACTTGATTTTATGTAACAAAACCCAACATTAGCTCTACAACAAGTAAAAATCAGGATGGAGAGTATGATAACTAAAATAAGAAAAAAAAGAGCTCCCTTTCTTGATTCCATAACAGTAAACGTACATTCTAGAACAGAGATTATGACATGGTTATATTTCCAGTATTTAGATCCCATTTACTCAAATAATTGCAACCTAATTGTGTGGAGCTATTTTAAATACTGATTTGCTTCCCATTTAAATTAAAATCTCATCACCTGTGACTATTATTCCAAATATGTTCCTTATAATTTAGACAATGAAATATTAATTATAATTTTGAAAATTAGCTTTGCTTAGATACACTGTTCTCAATAACTTTTAGTCCTCTGAAAAAGGCTCTTAAAGACAGATCCACCAAACACATTTGTTGTATCCTTTTCTATTTCAATTTTTTAACACAAAAAAGGAGTTTATATTTTTTTGCTGATATTATAAGTCATTTATTTCTATACTTCATAAAGAAGACAAAGGAAAGAGAGTTTTTTTGTTATAAGCATGAAAAGAGACCCAGGTCAGAAATTCAGGCTGGGCACGGTGACTCTCGCCTGTAATCCCTGCAATCTGGGAGGCTAAGGTAGGAGGATCACTTGAGTCCAAGAATTCAAGACCAGCCTGGACAACATGGAAAACCCCATCTCTATCAAAAATACAAAAATTAGCTGGGTGTGGTAGCACACATCTGTGGTCCCAGCTACTTAGGAGGCTGTGGTGGGAGGATCGCTTGAGCCCAGGAAGTCAAAACTGCAGTGAGCCAACATCATGTCACTGATATGACTGCACTCCAATCTGCGTGATTCAGTGAGTCCTGTCTCAAAAAACAAAAAAAGAAAAGAAATGTAGTCACCTGATGGAGAAGTCACATGACCCCTGGGCTTTTGTTGCTACATCCATCCAATGGTGATAACCCCCCTTTTCCGGCACAGAGGCAAGAGCTGTGCCCAACGGCCTTCAGAGCCTGCCAGTCCTATATTCTCATAGATATAATGTAGGCAATAGAGCATGACAGCTGTTTTTTTAATCACAGGTACTACTGGCCAGGAAATAGTGAATCCAATATTCCCCTAAGAGTCTGGAGGTAGGCAGAAATACATAGTGTTACTACACAGAAAGCTTCACGCTGTGAAGGCCCCACAGGGGAAAACATTGTCAGTCTAGAAAGGGGATGACACCAGGCCAACGCCATTCCTTTGAATAAGAGTTCTTCCCAATTCCTCCCTGTAAAAAATATAGTCAGGAAAAATGGAACCGCACTACATGCTTTTTATTACGCTTTATATTACGCTTTATACTATGTGGCTCCAGAAGGTGGGCTCCATAATTCTCAACTCAAACTCATGTCTTCATGAAGACCTGTTTCCAAGGGCCTGTCACACAGCATGTGATGTAGCTCACCACGCATCAGCCTCGCAAAGCTGGTGCCCCAGATGCACAGCCCACCCCAGTGAATTCTGCCTTAACAAGGCTTCGTTCTTCCACCAGGGCACCGAGTCTCAGCTGCCCTCCAAATTGTTATGTTGCAAATTCCATACCCTATTTGTGAGTAGACTAAAGTCAACAAAATTAGTAAATTGGCTGAATTTAATAATTCTTAGGTATGCCAATTCAGTAACTGTTATATAAGCTGAATAAAATGATATTCCTCTTTTTAAATTTCTTTGCTTTTATTTTAACATCTCTTAAAGTGGCCTCATGGCTCAATCAAAATTTTATATAGCTGAGCACACAGTGGCTCATGTCTGTAATCCCTTTGGGAGGCTGAGGGAGGAGAATCACTAGAAGCCAGGAGCTCTAGACCAGCCTGAGCAATACAGCAAGACCCCCTCTACCCCCACTCCCGCCGCCCATCTCTACAAAAACATTTTAAAGTTAGCTGGGCACAGTGACTTGTGCATGTTATTCTAGCTTCTCAGGAGGCTGAAGATTGCTTGAGCCAAGGAGTTGGAGGTCACATTGTGCCACTGCATTTCCAGTCTGGAGGACAAAGTGAAACGCTGTCTCTAAAAAAATTTACACACGCACACACATAAAATAATTGACTTACCTAGCATATGCCACTGAACAAAGCTAAAAAATCCTCAAGTAGGTAAAATTTATTGAATAATTATGTACTGTATGCCTGGAGAAGGCCTCTGGTTAGGATATTTTATTTTCATTTTGAACACATATCTAACAAAATTCATTACCTGGTTGCATAGCCCAAATAAATTAGAAGCTACACATTAGAAAGAAAAGTTTTTACTAAAATCCAGCTAGTGATATAAGCTCAGAGAGACATCTGGCTTAGAAAGAAGCAGGAAAAATATATGAAAGGGAGAAACCTGGAGTCAAGAAGTTGGCCACTGGAGGCCACTGGGTGGGGTTGGGGGTGAGAGGGCAATGTCCTAGGGCTTCTATTCGGTTACTGCCTGATTCTAAATTAAAGACAAAGATAATGCCCTTCAGTTACAACAGAGAGGGTAAATTATATTCTGTGTGCTCTGCTGGTACATACAGTGTACTGAGGGACCATTTCTTAAAAATGACTGCAAAGAATAGTATCAGAATTTAAAGAATAAACTTCAGGTATCTGGGAAACTCATTTAAAGGAATTTATCAAATGCTAGGTAAAGGAGCTGGTACTATGTTTTAAATAGTTAAATAATAGTGAATATAAATTTACTACAGTGATTTCCAGTTGGATTATTTTTACATATATTATTTCTTTATGCTATTTCATAGAATATCTGAAATGCATGAATGGGTGCTAACAGCCCATTTGCCTACATGTAAAATAGCTGGTTGCCTCAGCTTAGAACTACAAGGGGAAACAAAGTGTGTGTGTGTGTGTGTGTGTGAGTGTGTGTGTGTCTACGTATATATATACACACACATACACATATATAAAACTAATAATAACACCTGAGATTTTTTAACACTTCAACTATCACAAATTTTACTTAGTAGGAAAGAGTATTACCATCAGGATAGTGACAATAACATAATCCTGAGTCACAATAGTCTAATATTAGTAACTGAGTCAACCTCAGAGGATTTCTACCCAGTTGGCTTCTTATAATGTCAGTAATTTCATACACCAATTTAAATTAGATATATGTAAATCATTTCCTCAAAAGTTTGAATCAATATAAACATCAAAGTGACCTTGAGATTAGCTAATATTTTAATTAGGTCAAAAAAGATTAGCAAAACTTTCTATGCCTGAGTTTTCTGTTACTCAGAAATGAGCAGTTTGATCATCTCTGAATCTGTCCCCGTGGCCTTTGTGGATTCATGTGGTTTGTAGCCTGCAGTCACTCACAAAGGACAAGTGTAATGCATACTCAAAGGGCAGCACCACAGGGGCACCAGGAAAGCCTCCACAGTGTCCAGGGAGAGCAAAGCCATCCCAGCTGAGGTCACGAAGGTCACATCTGGTGGATATGCAGTCGTGGACATTCTACTAAGACCTATGACTAAAACAATCCTCGATAGTTTACAGAGTATCTGCATATATTTTATTGAATGAACAAATAGGTGAATGAATGAAGTGAGATGCAATACTACTCACGGTTTTAAATGTGGTACACTCTGAAACCTTACCCTAGCCTTCAGCATCTTTAAAGAAAATGTAATAAGAAAATGGGAATCATTAATAATACTTTTACACTGGCTATGAGAAATTAGCAAAGCTACTTCTGGCCATTCTCATCATTTGGTGGCCTCTCGTGCAGATTGCCTACAAGTGACAGCAAGGCTGACAGATCTGCTGTGTTTGCTGGCTTGGTATTTGGCAGGTTAACCTGGTCCAAAATATCAGAACCAGATTTTACACAAGAAACGTGACCCAGGTTTTGGAATCTGTCAGTCGTGGGTTCCAGTTCTGCCCCTTTTCCTTTCTATCAGGTTGGTGCAAAAGTAATTGTGGTTTTTGCCATCACAAGTAACTGTAAAATCACAATTAATTTTGCACCAACATAATAGTAGTATCACACCAGGCAAGTCTGGCAACTCCTTAAATCAAGATGTGGCGAATGCCAGAACTGAACTCCTAAGGTTGTTTGGAGATTGCATGAGAGAGTGCATATAAGGCACTGAGCAAGGTGTCTGCTACAGGGTAAACATTTGCATATGCCAGCCAACATTAATGCTGCCGTGAATTCTAAGAACGCCTCAATCCGATGGCAATACGTTTATGAATAAGTAAATTAATTTTCTTGTCTCGTCTCTCATCCCATGGGTCATTCTCCACCTGCACTACTATTCCATCCTCACCTTTGTTTTTGAACAAGGAAAAGCCTTGTGAGATCAAGCAATTAAGCGTTCTTTTATGATTATGAAGCTGAGAGGAAGTGAAAAATCACCAGGGTGAAGTTTCTTCACACTTGAGAAAGCAGATTGACGGAGCTAATATGGGATGCACGGGAAGTTTGTTCGGAACCAAAGCGACTCGGATGGGCACCCTCTCAGCCCGTGGGTGTCACGGAAGAACAGGATCACCCTCCCATCCTGGACCGGAATGTGATATAAAAAGAGCATCGCTCCCAAGAGACGCAATGGATAGAAATAATAATGGAAAGGAAAGAAATTCAGAAAGCAATTGAGGAGCTGTCAACAGAAAGGGCTGAGCAAAACCAGATATCAAAATTACCATGTAATCTTTTTTCATGTATCTTTTTGGCTCAAATTACTTTCATATCAGAGTTATAATTCTGGATATCACTACAAGCCATTGGCCTCACAGTTGGCACTCTCCTTACCCCCAACAAATTAAATGTCAGCCATTGGGCTTCGGCCATCATCATTCTTTCAAGAAGGGCTCCTCTCAATCACCTCACTGTGTGTGATGAGATGAGCCGCAGCCTCGAGGCAGAAGCAGCCCTCTGCAGTTTGGGGTGCTCGGTAGCTTCTGCAGACACAAACATTCTCTTTTGCTTTCCTGATAGAGATCCCTGAAAATCCTCAGAGAAACACCAACCCCACACTGGGATGGGCATCAGTCCCTTGAGAAGTTATGGGCTGAATTGCATCCCCCCAAAATCCATATGTTGAGGTCCCATCCCTCGGTATGTCAGAATGCAACTGTATTTGAAGATAAAGTCTTTAAGGGATGATGAGATGAAAATGAGGCCATGAGGGTGGGGCCCTGGTCCAACAGGACTACTGCCCTTAAAAGGAGGAGTCACACCAGGGATGCCCATGCTGGGAGGAGAGGCCGTGTGAGGACACAGTGAAAAGGCAATTGTTTGCAAGCCAAGGAGAGAGGCCTCAGGAGAAATCAAACCTGCTGACACCTAATCTCAGACTACCAGGCTCCAGCACTGTGAGAAAATAAATGTCTGCTGTTTAAGCCACCTCATCTGTGGTGCTTTGTTATGGAGGCCTTAGCTAACTCATACAAGAAGTTCCTCTGCATTTCCAAGGGTAAACAAGTCCTTAATGACCTCATTACTAAGTGTCTTACTAAGGGTTTTAATACTGCAGATATTAAAATGAAAGTGATAAATAATAACTACATGAGTATGCCTACCATCAGAAATTACTGCAATGACTTCCTAACATGTTTCCCCACGGTTCAACATTGCCCTATTTCGATAATTCCTATAGACCATCGTCAAAGTAGAATCTTCCTAAAGCACAGCATTGAAAATTGTATTCACCTGCCGAGAAAAGTCCACTAGGTTCTCATTGACAACCAAATGAAAGTCTCATATGAGGCCCTGGGGAGTCTGGCCCCTACACTACTTCCCAATCATGCCCACCACAATACTCCCCACACTCCCACATGCTCCCAACAGGAGGATCTGAGGCCACCTGGATGCACCTACTTTACCCTTACTCCTTGCCCTTTTTCTTACCTGGAACCATGGGCCGCTTGAGCTCAGAAAGCCTTTCCAGCCATGCCTACTACAATATTTCTCACACTTCCCACATGCTCCCAGCAGGATGATCTGGAGCCACCTGGATGCACCTGGCCTGACCCTCACTCCTTGCCCTTTGTTTGGTTTTTCTCACTTGGGCCTCTTGAGCTCACAAGGCTCCCAAGGAGTCTAAGAATCTATTGAAATTGCATATAAAAGGGCGTGGTGCAGTGGCTCACGCCTGTAATCCCAGCACTTCAGGAGGCCCAGGCAGGCTGATCACGAGGTCAGGAGTCTGAGACCATCCTGGCTAACATGGCGAAACCCCGTCTCTACTAAAAATACAAAAAAAATTAGCCAGGCGTGATGGCGAGCACCCGTAGTCCCAGCTACTGGGGAGGCTGAGGCAGGAGAATGGCGTGAACCCGGGAGGCGGAGCTTGCAGTGAGCCGAGATCGCGCCATTGCACTCCAGCCTGGACGACAGGGCGAGACTCCGTCTCAAAAAAAAACAAAAACAAAAACAAACAACAACAAAAAAGAAATTGCATGTAAATAATTACTCCTCTCTATATCTGACCTCTTTCCAGAAAGAGGGCTATAATTCTCATCAGATTTTCAAAGAGCTCGACAGCACTGAGTTTTACCTGAGCCCTGTACACCTGGAAAACAGTGATGGTTGTCAAATCGCCATCCCTTTGTATTCCAGGAAACGACTTACTGCAAAGAACCACCCTTCCCCATAGGACTTAGATAAGACTCACCAATGACCCCTTTGACCCCCAAAGGCCAGACACAGACCCCTCAAATTCTCATAAGTGAATAGGTGAACCCTTTGCCCCCACTGACCCATCTGAGCAAGATACCTGCTAATATGACTTGACCAAATTTGAGTCTCTTCTCCCCTGTGGGCCTTTGAACTCTGATCCCCCCTCAGCCTGAGTCAGTACGGGAATGCAGAGTAACCTCCTTAGGAGCCATGGATTGCAAGTGTTACAAATTGAATTGTGTACCCCCAAAAGAAGATTTGCTGATGTTGTAATCCCCAGTACCTCAGAATGTGGATTTATTTGGAAACAGGGTCTTTGTGGACATAGTTAGATAAGATGAGGTCATACTAATTAGTGTGGTCATGGATGCCTGGCATCCTTATAAGAAGAAAGAAGAGACAGAGACACAGAAGCTGGAGATAAACATGGGAGTGGCCCATCCACAAGCCAAAAGAATGCCGAGGATCGCAGGCAACACGAGAAGCCAGGAGAGAGGCCTGGAATAGATTCCTCCAAAATGAAACAATCTTGCCAACATGTTGATTTCAGACTCCTGGCCTCCAAAACTGTGAGAGAATAAATTTCTGTTGTTTAAGCCACTGAGTTTGTGGCACTTTGCACAGAGGCCCCAGGAATCTACTACAAACAAGGAAAGACATCTGGTCAACCACTGGTTTGTGCCACCTGCTCATCCTACTCCTCCACATTAGGTCTTTCCAGCATGTTTAATCCTCCCTACAAAAGAAAGTTCCTTTCTGCCTGACCTTTGAGACCCTCGCAGACCTCATGGTGAGAGCATTCTCCCTATTGCAATAGTCGCCTCCTCTAACTGTAAAAGCTCCCCCTCGCCCTATGACAATTGCCCTTTCGATGAAGTCTCTCCTTACCTAAGCCCACGCAGTTTTTTTTTTTTTTTTTTTTTTGACAAGCTCTATGGTCCATAAATGGTTAAGAACCAGTGCTCTTCATGAGCTAATCTCCACCCACCTTCTTTGCAACTTACCTTAGCTTCCGCCATCCTGCCTGGCCATTACCCCTCAAATCCTTGCCTGCTCCCCCTCCCATCAGCAGGAAGGAGTCCTTCCAAGTCTACCATTAGTAAAGGGATAGTGTGTGTTCCCCACCCCCATACCTACTTGTTTTCCAAGATCCCCTACCCCCAGCCCAGGCAGCTGGGCATGAGCTACTTGTCCTTAGGGGAGGCCTGCTACTGGGAGCCCCAGAAGGCAGGCACTGAATCCTGGCATTTGAGTTTCAAAACCACAATAAGGAAGAACACAGAAATTGTTGGACAAGTCCTTGATCGCTACTGCAGACTACAGAAGGACTCCATGGGCTGGGGCTGGGAGGTGGGCACAGAGCTGCTCTCATTGAAGTGAGCACGGTTGTCACCAGCATCAGGTGAATAGGGACCTAGGGATATCTGGTCCCACTGCAGTGGGTGCTGCCTTAGGGCACTGCTCCTTCCCATCCCAGAGCCAAGGAACCCCCAGCTCCTTCCACCTCTGCTTCTCTCCCTGCTACACACGTTCCTCTCTAAGAATCACACGCTTCAATGCTTAAAGGAAAGACCTAAACAGATGTCCCATATTATCCATGAACTGGGACAATCAGGCCTCACGTGAATAACCAACAGCCCTGGTGGGGCTTCACAGAATCACAGAGGTCCTGGGTTGGAATGGACTTTAAAAGTCTTAAAATCCAGCTCCCCAGCCATCCCGGCTGATTCATAAAAATTTTTCAGACAATGTTTATAAAAGTCTCTTGAGCAAGTGAAAGAGTTTGTTGCAGAAAGCTGGGGTCAGCTAGTTGTTCTTCCTGAGCACCTGTTAAACAGATGCATCAGGAAAATGTAACAGCAGGGAAGGCAGGTAAGAATATAACAAAAGGAAAACACAACTCTAAGTTAGAAGTGAAATTAAGAAAGAGAAAAAAAGCAGGAAGATGGAGTGAGCCACGAGAAAACTTAAAGCGTCCTAAATCCCATGCTAGGCTAGCTCAAACCTCTCATTAACGGACAGGAAATATTCTGCAGCAAGACACTGCTAGAAAAATACTAAAGGAACCTAAAAGTCTGTTCTTCAACACTTTACCCATTTTCTCTTCCTTGCACTAAAAAGTAAAAAGGTTAGTCTCTGGAACAATATAGTAAATTTTTTAAAAAGTTAAATAATGGCTTTAAGAGACTTTCCAAACTTTTCTCCAAAACCAGAAATACACTAATGTCTTCCTACCTCCAGCAAATTAAGAGGGCATAAAATAGTTCCTGTCTTAAATGGTACTTAAATAGTAGCGTGTCCTGATTTCAACAAGATCAGGTATGTTTGCCTGCATGCAATCAGCAGTTTTCACCAGTACTAAAATAACCTAAAATTGTTTTTCTCTCTGCATTTTTTAGGCTATGACATTCCGTCCTCACTCCCAGGCAGTCTTGACAGAGCCAGAGTTGAGCTACATAACACCTTTGTATTTGTCTACATTTCTGGAGGCTACACAAAATTACCATTTCAAATCATCCCTCTTAATTTTCCTGCTGAGGTTAGCTCAATGGACTCTGGGACTCCAATATCTATTACTTCTTTTTTAGTCAATTTCCTCAGATTTCAAATATATAAGCAAAATCTCCTAAAGTCTTTCTACATGAGGGTGAGGAATTCGCTATTATTTCATTTTATTCTTTATATTATTTCACTTTATTATATATTGAGGATTAATATGAGAAGATTTTATAGGATGATGGTATTTCTTTAAAATAGACCCCTAAGCCCAAGGCTAAATAGAAATTGCAATCAAATCAAGGAAAATCACATAAAGCAAATTCAGAATGTGCTTCGTCAGTGTAGCTCTCTTGTATTTTACAATGTAGCTCTCTCGTATTTTATTTTCATGGAAAATCACCTGGGGCTGGGAGAGGGGACAGGAGGAAGCTCTCGCTCTTCCCAGTTGTTCTTCTCTCCATCTAATCCCACACTCCCTTCTGACACCTGCTTCCCAACTCCACTCCCTTACTGCCACCTTCTCACATCCTTACCAATATCTACTGATGCCTCCCCCATCAACCCAACCTCCTCCACTGCTCAGATGAACAAAGCTGTCATGGCCTGAATGCAGCATGAAGGCCCCATCACCGAGTCATGTCAAAGGCTAGAAAACAAGGAAGATGAAGGGGAGGGGGCTCAAGAACCAGAGGAAAGCTCCACTTCTGCCTAGGTAGGATTTAGGCTCTAGAACCAGCAAAGAGCCTCTTACCAAAAGCTTACAGGTTTTATAAGTTGGGCACGTTATCAATAGGAAACATAATTATGGAAGAAATGAATGTGAGTTTGAATGAAGAGGAGAGCATAGGGGTAGGGCAGGAAAGTTGTCCTAAGTATGCGAAACCACTTACCATGAGGCTTGGTAGCAGGAATGCAATAGGTAGCATTGAAGGACCGCAAAAAGTTTCAGTTCGGCTAGACTGGAGGAAGAGTTGAAAGAGTTCACAGGTATGGAAAGGCTGAAAGGATTGTCTACTATGCAATTTTGATGACAAAGGTTGGAGCGGAAATTTCTTTTGCCTCCAAAGGCTAAGGGAGAAACACTGAGTGAAGGAGGAACACAATCCGCTGTTCGAACCATAACATGCAACTCCAAACAACTGATCAGAAACTAGGATGTTTCTTATGATCTTAGAAAAATTTGTAAAGACTAATTTTTCTTTAATTTTAGAAATAGGAAAGACAGACAAAGCACAAATTTACCAGTTTCTCCCATGTGCTTATACAACTATTATTCAAACATATTATCAGAAGTAGTTACAGAGAATCAAGCAATTACAGACAATCAATGTTCCTTTCATTGTAAGGGCCTAACGAAAGGGCTGGAACATGCTGAAACTATAAAAGAAGCAACATTTTCCTTTACCCCATCTGCCTGTTTGGGAAATCATACCAGCTTTTCACATATAAAGTAAATCACTAAATCAATACGATCAACAAAAAGGCAGCATTGGTAGAAGATATTTTAATTGAGTCATCTTAAAGTCTGGACTTGTTTAAAGCCTTCTCACTTTAAATAAATATCAAGTCATTTAAGTTTTGAAATTGCTTTTGAATTCAGTACATACAACATATTGTCCACACAGTAAAGAAGAGAGCATGTAGAAATGTCCATTTGAGAATAAAAGAAATGTCCAACTCAAGTCACCTTTAACAAACCACCAGGGCATTTTAGAGCTGATGAGGACGACAGAGACCAAGGGGTCGAACCCTGTTATCAATCACATTGGAAAATTGAGGTCAAGGGAGGTTAATAACACACCCCAAATCTCAGAGCAGGCAACGCATTTTTCTTTTCACTGAAGTGCATGGTCCCAATGAATTTATCAGAATGTCTCCTTGTACGCAGTGTAAATCTTCATGGTACCTCAACTTGTACTTCTAGTCCCCTTCCAATTAGCCACCAGAAACAATGTCTGGTGCCAGCCTCAGACAAAGACCCTGTGAGATACCCACAAAAATGCTTCACTCTCTCAATTCTTTCCTCACAATAAGCACCTACAGAGTGCAGACTGCAAATATCTGTAATCTAATAAACACACATCACCCTGTATTTTATAAATATGACTAGTTACAAAATAGAAAAGGAAAATAGCTCAACAGGTCACCTGAAATCAGATAGTTGTGTTTATTTCACAACTTTAGACATAACAGATTTCAATTGATAAAGGCTTTTCCTAATTTTTCTAAAAGCTTAACCACTTGGTACCCAACCTTTCTAGCCTTCTGGTTTAGCAACAGCTCCAGAAGAAAACCATTTTTAAATATTTGAAGCAACTAAACAGGTATTTACCACCTATTAACAATGAACAAAACCAAGGAAGGAAATAAAGACACAAAGATTGCATCAATGAAACCATGATCAGGATGCCATGTGGGAAAAAAAGAGGTCTGATTGACAAGCGAAGCCTTATAAATGGCAACTTGTTTGCTGAAAAAACAAGACTCCTGGTAAAAACAAGCTGCGACCTCAAGTTTACTGTAAGCAGCAAGTTGTAAGTGTGACTAGGGAAGGAGAGTCCCTCACAAGCAGGAAATGAGAGAAGAGCTAGAAACCCCAGGCAGGTTGGAGGGAGTAAAGTGATTAGGCAGTGAAATTGCTTCTATAGCCCCAAGGGCACTGCAATGGTGAGAGGCAGCACGTGGTATTTTCCAACATTGGGCAACAATGGTTCCCACCGCACGTCCTCTTCCGCTGAGTGACATTGCCACTTTCCAATCAGGAGGTAGAGTCCTTTTCTCCCCTCTCTTACACATGGGCAGGCCTGTGGCTGCTCTGACCAATAGAGCAGGGTAGACCATCATGCCAGGTCCAGGAAGGCGCTTGCCTGGCCCAGTAGCTACTACTTCCTGCCTCTTGGAAGACAGCCACTGTGTTGGAACTGAGGCTATCCAGAAACCACCATGCTGTGAGAAGCCTACACTACATGGAGATGCTCTGAAGCATGAGATACTGAGGTGAGGGGCAGAGGAGGGGAAATAGACCAAACAGTACCAGGACACCAGCCGTAGGAAGGAGGAAGTCATCAAAGTCATATATCCACAGTTTCAGGCACTCCTGCTGGTATCTCACGCACCAGAGACAAATTCCGCAACAGAAGAGCCCCTTCTGAATGCCCAACCCACAAAATTGTGAGCAAAATAAAATGGCAGTTTCAGGCAACTAAGTTTTGGAGTAACTTGTTACACAGAAATAGATACCAAAAACACGGGAACATGGTAGTAACAATTAAGTGTTGCAGAGAGGCCATTTTCAACTGATTTTGAATGACTGGGCCTTTTGTCCAAAAGATATAAGAACCCCAAAACATTAAACAGAAATAACCAGAGCTGCTCTGATGCGGTGGACGAGGGTGTCCGGAATGTCAAGGAGCTCTGTGGTGGAATGCAGGATGATCCTAGGACCAGTGCACCGATCATGTTAACTCCACAGACAGGACCTGCAACCCTTACCCAAGAAGTCATCACTGTGACCCAGCTTCCTGAGGCAGTGTCTAGATGTAAGTCAACAGCTCTTAATTTTACCCTCTGCAGCCAGAGGGAACCTAGTTCTAACATCAAGAGTTAGAACCCAGGACATCAAAAAGGCTCTACCCTTGGTCGAGCCTCTTCTCTGCCTCAGGATCTGACCACTGATGTTTCCATCTCGCAGTGTGCCTACTTCCCCTAACATATTTTCACCCTCATCTTAACACATGTTTAAAAATACCAACACCCCCTCACCCTGCTTCTTCCTCTTTTCTTCTCTCCCCTCACTCTTTTTTGCTCTCAGGGAAAGAAGCAAGAAAAAGAAATGGGACAGTGTTTTTGCCTGGTGGTTGGCTGATTAGACTCTGAATCTCAACTCTCTAGATTGCTATCCCAACTTTGCCAATTTGGTAACTGTGCCTCCGTTTTCCAAGCTGTAAATTGGGTGCAATCATCATACAAACCTGCTCATTGTAAGACTGAAATGAATTAATATGTAATAGTCAGCACTGGATAAATGTTAGTCATCATTATTTTTCTAACTAAACCTTATTGCTTTCCAATATTCTAGTAAGGAGGAATTTATAGATAACGCCTGAGGTGCCTCCTAAAGAGCAAAACTCTTACATATGATTAGACCTATACAGGTCTCTTTACATTTTAAAAAGAAGGACTGACTTAGGTGGCTCAACAGCAGTGTGGTCACTATGCGGAGACCTCATTGGGCAGAAATGGTAACAAGAGTTTTCTGAATTGTTGCCCCCATTTGAATCAGCCAAGTTAGCAACTCCAGGGTGCCAGTTTGAGTGAGTCAGCCCATAAAAGATCCTTGAGTAATACATGGAGTCAAGTGTCTCAGAGAGGCCGTCAGCTGTGGGGCTTCCAGTGAAATGAAAATTGTCTTAGTTACGAAGACTTGGAAAACAGCAAACAAAAGAAATCATAATTTTGATTCATTTACCCTGTATCAAAGCATTCATGTTTGAAAAGTCAGCACCCAGAAATGCAGTGATGTGGCATTCTGAATATCTATCCCTCTGTGACCGCATCTGTAGGTGACTTTATCTTTGATAGATGGATCTTTAAAACAACATTTATTGTGATTGCTTCTTGATCATATGCAGTAACTTGGGCATTTTCAGAAAGGGTGACCAAGAAGCAACCAACACAAGATTAGAAGGTTATTATGACTGGCAGAAAATATGTCTCAAATTAGGAGCACACAGAATGTGTGCCTCTTTTAGCAATCTCATCTGTAGGCACAATCTATTATCCCTAATCATTTTCCAATGTTTTTGTTGGCAGTTTATCTATCTTCTATTTTAATGGATAATTACATTAAAAGCATGTTAAGCTTCAGCAGAATTTATTCATTCATTCAACACCAACTATACTAAGAGACCCTAGAAGTGTTATAGACTCACAAAAAAATAAAACCTTCTGGGCCAGGGATGGTGGCTCTTGCCTATAATCCCAGCGCTTTGGGAGACAGAGATGAGAGGATAACCGGAGGTCAGGAGTTTGAGACCAACCTGGCCAACATGGCAAAACCCTGTCTCTACTAAAAATACAGAAATTAGCTGGGTGTGGTGGCACATTTCTGTGCCACCTCCTGCTACTCAGGAGGGTGAGGCAGGAGAATTGCTTGGACCCGGAAGGCAGAGGTTGCAGTGAGCCAAGATGATGTCACTGCACTCCAGCCTGGGCGACAGAGTGAGACTCCATCTCAAAATAATAATAATAATGATAATAATAATAACAACAATAATAAAATCTTCTGGCAGATGTTTAAAATATGTCTCGCTTACCTGTGGCACAGAGATCACAAGCTAATATATGTATTTGGACAAAGGCTTTTTATTGACAGCATCTCATTTTCTTTTTTAAAAGAAAACTCAACTTTTACTTTAGATTCAGAGGGTGCATGTACGGGTTTGTTACAAGGACAGATGTGATGCTGAGGTTTGGGGTATGACTGATCCCATCACCCGGGTAGTGAGCATAGTATCCACTAGGTCATTTTTCTACCCCTGCCTCCTTCCTGCCTCCCCACCCTTATAGTCCCCAATGTCTATTTTGACATCTTTACGTCTACTGTACCCAGTATTTAGCTCCCGCTTATAAGTGAGAACATGTGGCATTTGGTTTTTTGTTCCTGTGTCAATTCACTTAAGATAATGGCCTCCAGCTGCATCTGTGTTGCTGGAAAGGACATGATTTCATTCTTTTTTATGGCTGTGTAGAATTCCATGGTGCACGTGTACCATATTTTCTTTATCCAGTCCACCACTGATGGGCACTGTGGTTGATTGCATGTCTTTGCTATCATGAATAGTACTGTGATGAACACGAGTACATGTATCTTTTTGGTAGAACAATTTATTTTCCTTTGGGTATACACCCAGTAATGGGCTTGCTGGGCCAAATGGTAGTTCCGCTTTTAGTGAAAGCACCTTATTTTATTTTCTACCTAAAGGGGAAAAAAAAAAAAAAAAACATTTAAAGCCATTGGCTTGCCTGGAAAAGACCAGCTAACTTATGCATGGGGCTTGCCCCAGGTGCAATGTTTGTGGCTACAAGTGTGTCCTGATCATTTTCCTGTCCCCCAGTGATTCCTTGGAGCAGAATTTTCTTTGAAAGCCATCAGAGAAGACCTAGAAGGACTGCCTTCTACTCTATGAGCTCCCCTCCAGCTTCCTCTTAAAATATAGAGAGATGATGTCTGCAGGCACACTTCACATGGCTGAAGGAGCTTTCTTGGGGAGTGGAATTAGATCAGAGGAAAGGAAAACAGAAGACCTCTTACTTTACGTACTTCTGCATACTGAGCATTATTATTTTCATAATTTAAAAAAATATATTTTAAGAACTACTGAGGCCAGGTGTGGTGGCTCACACCTGTAATCCCAGCACTTTGGGAGGCCAAGGCGGGCGGATCACGAGGTCACGTGATCGAGACCATCCTGGCTAACATGGTGAAACCCCGTCTCTACTAAAAAAAAAAAAAGAAAAAAAAATAGCCAGGTGTGGTGGCGGGTGCCTGTAGTCCCAGCTACTCGGGAGGCTGAGGCAGGAGAATGGCGTGAACCCAGGAGGTGGAGCTTGCAGTGAGCTGAGATCGCACCACTGCACTCCAGCCTGGGCAACAGAGCGAGACTCCATCTCAAAAAAAAAAAAAAAGAATTACTGAAACTTTCAGGGCTCTGATTTTCTCACAGACCATGAACCAAATAATCTGAAGATATCACTTCCAGCTCTTAAATTCTGCGCCAGAAATACCTGCTGCACAGCCAGTCACCAGTGCTTCCATCTCCACACCTTCATGAAAGAGCAAAAGAGAAGACATGGAAGTAATTTGCTTAATCGCTCAGTGCCTCAGTTTCCTCATCTGCAAAATGGAAATCATAACAGCATCTGCCTCATAGGGTTGTATTAAGAATTAAATGAGCTAACAAAAGTAACTGGCACACAGAGCTCAAATGTCAGCAAGAATTATTTCCATTATGGTCATTCTTATTATTAATTCTGTATCAACCAATAAAATATTTCTGCCAGTATTTTTCCTAACCCAATAAACTGTGCACTGTAGACCTTTTAGTGCTAATATAAAGTACTCTGTCTAAATATAGAGCTATGAATATCTCTTTAATTAAAACTGCAGCAGCAAACGCAGTGCCATTGAACATAAGATACCACTTTTAGCTGATAAGGATGAGAAGTCAAACATGGTATCACTTCAATACCAGCCAAAATATTATTAAAGAAAGCATTCCAACATCCTAAGGATTCTGGAAAGACTGCTTCTAAGAAGACTGCAAATTCAAAGTTACTCATGTTTTTAATTAACATATTACAAAACATTGAGTAGGAGACTCTGACACATTCAATCTAAAGCTAAATAAACACTAACTATAATATAGTGCTTGCATACTAAAAAACCCAGCAGCTCACAAAGCACATCTTTGTGACTAAATGGAGTATCTTAAGAATTCAATTTCACAAACCTTTACTAAGGCTTATCTCCTTAATAAAGCACTAACTGGGACACAAATATCTATGCTTCCAAAATCAAGATGCAGATTTCATTCATTTACAATCAAAGTTCAGGCAGGAATTTTTTGCAGGGTGGGAGGCTGGAGCGACTCACCAAATGATTATAAATGTCATGTACCAAGGAGAGGATAAGAATGTAAAGAAAGTTCTGAAAGAATTATAAAGCAGTACTATTTAGACTGCAGTGTTAATATAGGTAGTCCAGATCACAAAAGTAGAAGTATAAGCCCAGAGATGATATTAATTAGTAAACAAACAAGTATTTGCAACAAAGTGTTAACATTTTTCTCATCTAAAACAATAAGAAAACATTAGGCCCAAATTTTCAAAGGATCTAAAAAGATAATTCACAAAATTAAAGCTCTAGAGTGAGCAAACATGGGGAAAAGCTCAAGTTTACCAGTAATTAAAAACACAAACTGAAACAAGATAGCCATTTTCCCTAATAAATTAGCAAGAATAAATTAATTAATAATTATTATTATATCAAATGTCAGCAACTGTTCTGTAAAACTGATCTCCACATTACCTCTGACGTTGTAAATTGGTGCACTTCTTTAGGAAACCTATCAGACAATAAGTAAATAAGTGACATCATTAATCTTTAATTTCATATGAGAAAATCTATAAGTTCAAAGCTGAACATCAAAAAATTTCTTAATGTTCAAGACAACTGAATGTACGACATTAGATAATGGTTAAGCCAGTTCTGGTACAATGACCACATGGAGTATAGCAACTGTTAAAAAACAGAATCCCTCTCTAAAACAATATGGAAAATGTGAATAATGGTGAGTTAAGGAAAGAAGCAGGATATAAAAATCATTCACCTATCACACTTACCACTTTGTCAAATATTTTGAATATCTCTAGGGAATAAACAAAAAGTTCTGGAGTTATGTTTGGGTTATGGATATGTTTCTCTTTCTTGCTAAACTTCTCATAATGGTGTTATGCCACCTTATTTTAAAAAATAAAAAAATACATTTTGGGAACTAAACGACTAAGAGAATAGAATTTCCTTAGAAAAGTTAAAATGAATCCAAAGTAATATAAACAATGATTTAAGATTTTAGCAGACAAAAAAATAAATCCCAAGTATGAAAGGTGAAACAAAGCCACAATGTGAAATCTAGTCGGGCAGGCTGGAACAGAAAACAGCATAGCTCCTTGCAAGCCTGGGTGAGCATGCCTGTCCAGCAGCAGCCCGTTCAGGGCCTGTTCCCAAGGGCAGGGGCAGAGTGGACAGCAGGCGCCCAAACCACCTTGGTTCCTGGCACCACTGAGTAAAAGCATCCACATCTAAGAGAGGCACGCTTCAGCCACAAGTACATAGAGGACCGTCTCTGGGCAAGGCGTCCTCCCTCTACACTCATTCTCTGGAGGTTCTTAACGCAGGTCACAGGAGCACTATCTTATTCGGGCACCTTGCAGACAGCCTGAAGCAAATAGGGCCTAAAGCCAAGCACATAGGCAATTGGCTTAGAAAATAGGATACCAGAATATTTATCCAAGTAAAAACACTGTGAAGAATGAGTTTAAGGAGTAAATCATGTAGGCTGGTACTCAGCAGGTTGTGACTTCGTCCTCTCCTAAGGAACAATGACACCCATGCACAACCTATGGAAATGAGAAAGAAGGCAGCTTAAGGAAGCAGAATATAAAATTAAATGTAGACCATGGTTATAATTTTCTTTAAAAATGTTGAACAAATATGCACATAGAATAAGCAAAATAATTATAATAGCTATGTTTGAGTTACGGATTTTTTTCTTTCCTTCCTTCCTTCCTTCCTTTCTTCCTTCCTTCCTTCTTCCAAGCTTTCTCTGAAATGATATGATCTCATTCGGTGAGGAGGAAATTGAGAGGCAGAGGGTGAAATATCCCAATAAATTCCACTGTACTGTGGCCACACTACTGCAGCCTTTCTCACTTAACAAATTTGAGGAAATGATTTTTCTCATGCAGTTAAGTTGTATTGGGAATAATTCTGAAAATAGTATCATTTTACTTCTGAATTCTAGAAACATATACTCAAAAAAGAGAAAAACAAAAGCGTTACATTTTGTAAGGATGTAATTACATCTGGAATTTGCTTTTGGAGCTATTTTGAACTTACAATGTAAGGCTCAAGGAGAAACCACTTTTTCTACAAGAAAACAGATTGGCATTTACTGCCATTTCACAGTCTGGGCAGAATTGGGAACTGGGGAATTGCCCGTCTTTTCTGCTCTGGTGGCTTTACAAGGCTGCCGGCCCAAAGGAGTCTGTCATCACCATGGCAACCTGGCTTAGCATCCTCTGCGAGCAGGAAGGAGGGGCTGCCTCCCTTGTCAGGTTCACAGCACCCAGCCGCTCGTCCTCTTCTAGCACCTGAAATGCCCTTTCCCCCACCAACAGAAACCCTTCAGGGCCCAACCCAAATCGTTCTTCCATAAGGTCTTTTCCTTAACTTTGGAGAACAGCTGTGACCCTCTTCTTTGAACCACATCTAATGACAGCTTGACTGTCAGTTTTTCATCTCAAGCTCCAGAGAGGCTGGTGGCAGTGTCTGTGTTGACACAATTCTGTGCAAGGTTGATATTCAGTCTGTTTGTTCAAGGACAGTCATTCCAATTGTTAACATAGTGAAATACTTCTGTTCTTCCATACTGCCCTGAGCACCCCTCCCTTCCCCTCTCCCCATGCCTGTTCCTTGGATGTTCTGGCTTTTTCCTGGGAACTCCTTCTATCTCCCCGGCAGCAACCAAGGGGTTCATGCCTGGTGCAGCAGGAGACCTCCAGCCCTGTGGCCAGGGTCAACTCTGACTGGTCAAACAATACCACATGTTAAACGTTTTCACCACGGCCCTTTCTACGGATGCACTAAGGTCCCACAGGGAAAAAACTCCCATATTGATTAGCAACGTCTACCAAGGGTACGAAGAGGGAAGAGGGGCCAGCATACTGTATGACGCGGATCTGATTCAATGTCTGCAGCATTTAGGCTGGCACTTTAGTATTGACACAAGTCTCAATGTCTTTATTTCTCTCATGCAGGAAAGGAACTGAAGGAGGGAAGAGGAGCATAAAGGCAGTAAGGAAGAGAAGAGGAAGGTAGCCCATAACATAATTGGAACGATTTTGTATTTTTTGAGAGCAGCCTGCACTGCACAATCAACTGAACCAACTGTCAGTTCAGAAGGAACCTGATAGTGATCATTTTACTTCCTATTCACAATGTCCATAGGAGAACCATTTCCTAAATGCACTGGGAAATCATCGTTATATTGATAACAACAGCAAAAATAGTATTTTGTACAGCATTTACCATGTACTGGTAACAAAAGCAAATTAAATATTTTGTGTAGTGTTTGCCATATACTGAGCACTGTTCTGTGCATGTTACAGGCATTAACTTACTTAATCCTCAAAAAAACTCTGAGGGTTATTTTATAGAAAATATTTTTATATTATATGTATTTTTTATATTGTTATTTTAGTTGATGTTTTACAGAGTAAGAAACTGAGGCACAAAAAAGGTAAGTAATTTGGCCATGGTTACAAACTCAGAAAGGACAGAACCAGGATTTGAACCCAGACCGTCTTCTTCAGGGGCCACGTTCTCCCGTGGCCCACTGTAACTCCTCCAAGGCATTGTTTGCTGGCGCACACCGTTTGTACCAGCATATCGAACCCAGCATTTTCCTGATTGAAGCAAAATGAGAACAGCTTCCCAACAAACTCCTGAGCTGTTCCACGCAAAATTCTCCCCACATCCAACAGCTGTGCTCAGTCCTTCAGAACCGAGTCACAAGCACCCCTGTGCTCTCTGCCCTGGTTGCAAGCCAAGCCAGTGGCACACAGGTGCCAAGTCATAGGGAAGACAGTGTTCCACTGGCACAAAAAGTCATATCTGGACCAATGGGTGAACAGAAGGCACCCTCGAGAAGGCAGAATAGGTGGGGAAAGAGGAAATGCTGAGGAGGGAAAGACAGAGTGAATGAGCAGAGTCCCAAAGCAAGGAAGGACCTGGTGCAAGTCCTGCATCTTACTGACTAGGTCCAGAGAGAGGATGGGGCTTGTCCAAAAGCGTCGTTCACTAACAGTAAGACTTAACTAAATTTCAAGTCCCTTGAAATCATGAGACTTGAATCATGAAACTTGAAATGTCCCTAAGTCATGTTGCATCAATACAGCTAGCAAGGTATGAACTTGTTCCCCCAAATCAGTTTTCCCCTCTACTTAGGCACAGCTATAGACTACATTTCCTAGACTCCTTTGCAGTTGGGTGTGGTCACATGGCTGAGGTAATCAATGGAATGGAAGAGGAAGGTTCAGGTACCAGATCCAGGCCTGGCCATACAAACCTCCCTGACTGACTCTTTCTTGGTCACTCTCCTTTCCACTGACCAGAATGAAACCCCTGTGTGATCTTGAGTAAAGTTGCAGAGCTGTCTTTAATTTGATCCCTGAAATGACTGACTGGAGCTGACACTCTCCAAAAAAATAATAAAACAAAAATCCACCATGGGCACCTGGAACTGCCCTGGACCACCACTATTTGAGTGAGAAACTTCTGTGAGGAACCATTACAGGTTTGGGTCAATCTGTTATCTCACCCATCCCACTCTAAGAAAAACTTCCAGCTGGTCTTCCCCGACCCACTCCCATCCCCTCAACACACACATATACTTCTGTCTGTCATCAATCATTTAATTCATAAAATGGTAATACAATGTCTACCCAACCCCATCAGTTTAGAATTGTGAAATGGGGTATTTAAAGTTACAAAATACAACAAGCCTCCTTTCATTCTGTTTTGTTTGACAATTAACTATCAGTTTAGTTTGATATTAAATATGCTTTAGTCTTTACTCTTGGTCCATAGTAGTGTGCTGAAGTTGGTTCACTGCCAATTGTGAGCCAATTTTCAGGAATTTTGTGAGCTTGTTGTTAAATGCAGACATTATTAAAAGTTAAAGTAAGCACTTACATTAAAGTATACTAAAAGCAAAAGTAATACATACTCAAAACCCATCTATTCCTAAATATTTTACTGGAGTTTATCATCCACACTCCTGATATTTTTGGCATCTATTATATCTATACGATGGAAATTCTACATAATGGTGCTCTAGTGTGTATCTATTCTCAACTCTGCATTCAGAGACATCACTTTGGTAGCCTGAAATCAGCTGTATTGGGTGTTTTGCAACATAGAAATTGGCAAAGACTACAAATCAAGTGCATTTGTTTGTTTCTGCTGGAGAGTCAACTGTTAAATATTTACCACTGCTGTAAGGAAAAAACAGCCTCTTAATTATTTTACACAGACATGGAGGCATTTGGCCTTTTTGTTAATATGGAAATACCCCCATGTTTTATTTGTACCTTTTACTTAATTTGGTTTATTTCAAAAATTACTAAGTTGCTTTAAGAAAATTATTTAAGGTTCCTATTACCGTGGAAATAATTGGAATAGATACCACAGAAAACATATTAGTGGAAATTTGAATCCATTATCTATGTTCTACTCAGAGCTAACGAGGATTCTTCTTCATTAAATTATGAGCAATCCTTTAAAACCAATACTAATACGAGAGAGGGAAAAAATTACAGTGGTTTATATATCAGTTCTTCCCCAACTGACTAACAGATTCCATGCAATCCTATTCACAATCCCAGCAGGCTTTTTTATAGAGATTGAAAAAAGATTTTATAGACAGTTTAAAATGTATGTGGAACCACATAAAGAACCTAAAAAAAGCCAACCGTTTTTTACAAGAATGAGTTAAGAGAACTTAAACTATCTAATTTCGTAATTGCAGTCTAGTACAGATTACCTACAGTAATTGAAGCAGTATAGTATTCGCCTAAAGGCAGACAAAATAGATCAGTAGAGAAGAGAGTTCAGAAATAGACACGAATGCATGATTTTTGGCAAAGGTGCCAAAGTAATTTATGGGAAAAGAATACTCTTTTCAACAAATGGCGCAGGACAACTGAATACCTATATGAAAAACATTCTCTTGGTGCACAAATCTCCTTTTCAACCTGCACATTTTGACACGCAGTGTGCCTGAGGGGAAGGGCAGAAAGAGAGACCTAAAAAGGCTATCTTCCCTCACTATATGAATTCAGTTCCAATCAGAAGACATAGGATATTTTCTACTCTAATTATTTAAATAAACTGATCAAGTGCAGGACTCATTTATCTACTGGGACCTGCTAAACCTATAGCCAAAAGTCCAAAATGAAAATATTACTTAGAATTATATCCTTTCACTACTAAGACATACAGTCATTTCTTTGAGACAAACTAAGAAGCAATCTACAGAACTATATGGATAAAACCCACCTCACAGACTAAGAAAATAAATTCCAAAGAAATTAGGTCCCTAATCCAAAACCACCACAAACCTCAAGGCCAGGTCTCCAGGCTTCTGCTCCACTGCTTGAATCCAGTGGGTTTCTCAGTGTCTGTGACCACCTGGACTCACCTGCTGCAGAGTCCCTGGGGAATCCCTATAAATGTGACTCCCCAGTTTTCGGAATGGCAGTGTCTGGGAGTGAGGTTAGATTTATACCCTGAACACTCCCCCCAAGTGATACCAACACACATCTCTGTGACCATACCATGTGGGACTCACAAAAAAGCATTTAGAAATCAGACAAAGCTATGGGAAACCAGCTTTTAGAAATGAGAAAATTGGGGTTTTTTTTTATCATAAGCACAAATTATTTTAGACTATTTTCCCTCCAACTATTTTATTTGTGTTTGTTTGTTTGTTTGTTTTTGAGATGGCGTTTCACTCTGTCGCCCAGGTTGGAGTACAGTGGTGAGATCTCGGCTCACTGCAACCTCCATCTCCCGGGTTCAAGCGATTCTCCTGTCTCAGTCTCCTGAGTAACCAGGATTACAGATGTCCATCACCACGCCTGGCTAACTTTTGTATTTTTAGTAGGACAAGGTTTTGCCATGTTGGCCAGGCTAGTCTTGAACTCCTGACTTCAAGTGATCTGCCCACCTCGGCCTCCCAAAGGGCTGGGATTACAGGCATGAACCACCACACTTGGCTTCCTCCAACCATTTTAAACATTTTGAAATATCTTGTTGAAACATTCAAGGACATTCCACAAAGAATAAAAATAATGATTCCTAAATGCATTATAAAACTACGTTTTGGAGGGTTTATGTTTGCATCTGGAAAACCGGCTAACAGCAAAGCTCGAATAAGACTGGGGCTTCAGACCCAGTCCCCACAGACATCGAGCAGTTGACCACCAAAGGACTGGACCAGGAAGTCAAGACGGGAGCACAAATCTGCCAGGACGCAGCAAAGAACCCAAGGGCAGGCCCTTGAATGATGGTCCAGTGTCGGACTCAGGAGCTCATAGGACTTGCACATTTTCACTGATTAAATAACCCGGAATGCAAGTTCTGGCTTTGTCCTCCAAGGGACAGCCCTCCATTTGAACTTGGATCTTAATTATGAGCACATATTTATGAAAGAGCCCTTGAAGAAAAATTGTACTGAGAAAGAGAAACATCAGCAGAAGTCCTTCCCCCATAGCCCTACCTACTGATTTCTTTTCACAGCTTACAGGAGCACTTGTCCTGCTACTGCACCACTGAAATTATAGCACCTTGTGGAGGCTAATTTAAAAGGTTAGAAGACAAAACAAAAACAACTATAAAAGGCTAATACCGGCCCAGGTGTGCTTTCATGAAGTAAGGTCAACACAATTTCAGCTCTATCGTGGCAGGCCTTCGCCTCCTCAGTTCTCAGCTCTGATTTGCATGTTTCAGGATTACATTACAATGCAATACTTCCCACTCACGAAGTCAGAGCTTTGTTGAAATGATTAATATAGAAATGTGCCAAATTATTTAAAGATATCTGAATAGTGAGCAAAACATTATCATCAGATGATACAGGAGGAGAAAAGTAGCTCAGTACAACCTGTAAAAAAGCTGTCACAGAAATACCTTTCTCTCTACTCATGTGGTATGAGGAGTTTGCCTATGTGAGACTATTCCAAATACTTGTGATAATTCCTGGAATCAAAAAATATTTCAAATCAGTGTAGCTTTACCGAACTTCTTCTCAATCATGGTACACCAGGAAAGAAAGAGAAGGATATCAAAACATGTTCTACGCATCTGAGGTCGACATTTTCTCAGAGCAATGTGTGCACAATAAAATTGAGGCAATGTCAGGAAGTAAATGGCAGAGGGTTCACTGGAACCATGAATGGATTGCTGGACAGTGTGCTGAGGACCCAGCGGAAGTTGGAGACCATGAATATACTAGTGTCATGGATGGGCAGTTTTCTCTGGAAGAGTTCCAGGGTTTTGGATAGAAAAGGTCAACACCCGAACAGGGCTGAGTTGTGGTTTTGCTGAGTGGGTGCAGCAGAATGTCCAAAGGGGTGAGGGAGGTGACAGTATGGGCAAGAGATTGGCTCAATGGAGCACGTGGCTTCACCTAGCAAGCAGGAAGAGAAGGTGGAAAAGAGTTGTCTTGGGCCTGGGAGGGGCTAGGTGGGAGAAAACAAAGCCTTAGAGGCCTTAGAGATCTTGTTGAAGTTGAAGGACAGATGCAGGAGGAATAAATGAGTCAGGAGTTGGATAGGACACTGCAAACAGAAATTTCAGAAGTCAACAGTTCTAGGGATCACTTTGTCCAAGACGCAATCATGAGCAAGGCTGACTGAACTGGAGTGGGTGTGAGGTTAGATGCAGCTGAGGGGACACAGCCACAATGAGGCTGGAGAGTTGGATGGGTTTTTCACAGGATGTTACATTGAAACCAGGACTTAAGGGTGGAGAAGAAAAACAAATCAGACATGACAGATTTTGAGGAATGTGGGGATATGACAGAGTAGAGTTTATGGCAGGAAAAGCTCCTAAAGAGTACAATTTTGTACACAGATGCAAAAGAGCAATATTTTCAAGCTATATTGGGAATCTAGAAGAATTTTCCCTCCCCCACCCCCTGCCCCCCCTCCCCAACACACACACACATATTGCTCACCTAGTTAATTTCATCCCCCAGATCTGTGACCCCAGGGACTTTTTAAAACAAACGACCATTCTAGAGAACTACAGTGTTGGTCCTCTGATCCATTAGCAATATTGCAGCCTTCATACTGGGAAAAATGAAGCAGACTTCCAAGAAAAGAAATAAAAGTCAAAAATGAAAAACATGAAGACAACCCCCTGGGACATTTAAATTTTTCTTTTAATGGAAGTTGGGAAAAAATATAAAATTCTGCATTTCAGTGAAGAAAGCAGGTTGGTCTCCTCTTTGCTTCTCAGCTCCCTCTGGTGGAATACTGATTTTTATGGCATGCCCGGTGAAATGAAAAGACCCTAGAGGTCTGGCCAACCTTCCACATACAGAGATATAACGTTAGGGTGTCAGGATTGGAAAGAGAGAGAGAAAGTAATCAGAGAAGGGAGAAACAAGGAAGAAGCAGCAAAAATTAGTGAAGAAATATGATTATAAAAGTCTCACTTCTATCACTTTTGATATTTTTATTACATTAAATATAGTCTATTACCTTATGTTGAAATACTGCTAAATTATTAACTTGTCTTTAAATTGATTTTCCTAGTATTGGGAATAAGGTTTCATTCAAAGGAGAAAAGTACCTAAGAAATTTTGCTGTAGCTTTTAGAAAAATCACTAATGTTTCCCTAAATTCTGCTTTTTCAATCCCAAAAATTATTTTCATTTTTACCTGAGAAACAATTCACCTGAGGAAATGCACTTCTTCTCTAATAATGAGAAAGCCACTTTGACAGTTTGTACAAAGTTTTGCAAAGAGGCATCAATTCCCCCTTCAGTGACAGACACCCACTGAAAACACTATGAGAAAAAAGCAAAGTGAAATGGTTTGGATTGGCCTGTTGGGCATAAACGTCAAGGTCTGACAAGGTCAGTGACTCCAGAATCGACAACACATGGCAGAAAAACATGACCACGGCAGTCTGGCTGACCCTTGGCTCCTGACCAAAGAGGAATGACAGAAGCCCTTCCCTGAAGCCAAGTGAGTCACGGAAGTGGCGGGGCCTTGAGTGAGCCACTGCCCTTCCTGTAAGGAGGTTGTATAAAAATTGCCCAAGTCGTATGGCTCCTCTGCAGACAGAACTTTTGGACTTCCTCAACAGATATTTACAATAAAAATCAAGCTTCTCTCTACATCACACCAAATCTTCTCTAGGGTATAAACATCCCCTATGAATGCAGAGAACCAACAATTGAACAAAATAGTCCAGTAGTGGCCTGAGTAGGATCCAATGTAGTGACAGCATTATTTGCATATTACTTGAGGCCATGGAGGGCCAGGAAAGCACATAGAATATGGAAGCTTAAAAAATAATAATAAGGGGCTAGGCACAGTGGCTCATGACTTTTGTAGAGATGGGGTGAAACCCCATCTCTACAAAAACATACAGAAAGTAGTCAGGCATTGTGGCATTCACCTTTAGTCCCACCTACTCAGGAGGCTGAGGTGAGAGGATCCCTTGAGCCCAGGAAGTGGAGGTTGCAGTTGAACTAAGATCACGCCACTGCACTCCAGCCTGGGCGACAGAGTGAGTCCTTGTCTCAAAAATAATAATAATAATAATAAGGAATTTGAATAGTGTAGTGGTCTCAAGAGTTACTAGCTATATGGTCTCAGGCAAGTTATATCCTTTATGGGCCTCAGTTTCCCAGTGAATACTGTGATGACACCTATCTTAAGCTGTCTGTCTGAATCAGAGGAGATGTTTGTGAAGAACTCTTATAGTTTGGAAAGCATTACACACTTACAATCAGCACATGGATTTCATTGATTAGCAGGATAATCCCTGCCCAGTCTTGAATGGGGAGAGGAAGTTGCACAGCAGATAGGAGCACAGGCCCTGAAACAGGTCTAGCTGTCAAACCTTGAGTAGGTTACTTAGGCTACCTGTACCTCAGTTTCCTCACTGGTATCATGGAGATGATGATCATGATAGTAACAATGCCCACCTTGTAGAGTTGTCAGGATTAAGTTTAAATCCATGAAAAGTGCCTAACAGCCCAGAAAAGAATCAGGCATCAGTAAATGTTGACTTATGTTATCACAATGCATACAGCATCATTTTTGCCATACTTAGCCATTTTCTTACATTTTGTCTCTATATCATTTTCTTTCCTTGTTTATGCTCCAAAGCAGTCCCTTCATTTTCTGATTTTCTTTTTAATTTCTCAAAGTCAATTATCTTTTTACCTTCCCAGATGATGGTTGCCTAACATTGTCTCAAAGAACCTTGAAGGGTAAGAACCATGCGAATGCCCCTCATCGCCACTTCAGTGCTTTGCACCAAGCAGACACTCAGCAAATGCCTCATTGGCTCACATAGCTGTTAGCATACCCTCTGTACTGTTCATGATGCAGACTAGTGAACACCCAAACAATGCCAGCCCAAGGATCAATCCTGCACCTGCCCCCAAATTTCCCAAGTGTCACTGATCACTACACTTTCATTAATTTTTCATTTTTGTGGGTACCTAGTAGTTGTATATATTTATGGGGTACATGAGATGTTTTGATACAGGCATGCAATGTGTGATCATCACATCACGGAAAATGGGGTATCCATCCCCTCAAGCATGGTCACTATACTTTGCCTAAATACCCTCCATCCATCAAGTATGATGATTGTCTTGATTTCCCTTTTTCCTTTTTTTTTTTTTTTTTTTTTTTTTGAGCTGGAGTCTCACTCTGTCTCCCAGGCTGGAGTGCAGTGGCGTGTTCTCGGCTCACTGCAACCTCCGCCTCCTGGGTTCAGGCAGTTCTCCTACCTCAGCCTGTTGCATAGCTGGGATTACAGGCATCTACCACCATGCCCAGCTAATTTTCGTTATTTTTAGCAGAGACTGGGTTTTGCCATGTTGGCCAAGCTGGTCTCCAACTCCTGACCTCAGGTGATCTGCCCGCCTCAGTCTCCCAAAGTGCTGGGATTTTTGAAGAGAGTTTATTTTTCAGGATTGTGATAGGTATAGATGCTCCCAAACTTGGGAGTCACCTGAGAGTTACAGCTGCAGGTTTCTAAGACTCTTTCATCCTGACAATTAAGAGAAGATGAATGGACCATTCCTTAGATCATTAGGAATGACTGCACAGATGTTTATGCTGAACTTATGACTCTAATTTTTAAACTCTAATGGGCATTTCAATCACAATACTGCACAACCCATCAGCTGCAAATATTGCTTCATGAAGTAAAGATGAGTAATCAGTAACTGTTGACATCTGTAGGATGTTTGTTGACACAAATAGAACTAAATCCAGACCCTTAGGATGGCACTAGTCCATGGAATCCGAGTTGAAGAAGCCATGGCATTAGTGCCTTTAGTAGGAAAAAAAACTTTTTTTTAAGAGACACGGTCTCACTCCTTCACCCAGACTGGAGTATAGTAGCATGATCAAACTCCTGGGCCCAAGCAATCATCCTGCCTCAGCTTCCTGAGTAGCTGGGACTATAGGCACAAGCCACCACGCCGGGTTAATTTTTTTTATTTGTATTTTTTTTTTTTTAAAGAAATTGGGTCTTGCTATGTTGCTCAGGCTAGTCTCAAACTCCTAGCCTCAAGGGATCCTCCTACTTCAGTCTTCTAAATTGCTGGGATTATAGACATTCATCTGGCCCAGGAAATTTTTTTTTTTTTGAGACGGAGTCTGGCTCTGTCACCCGGGCTGGAGTGCAGTGGCCGGATCTCAGCTCACTGCAAGCTCCGCCTCCCGGGTTTACGCCATTCTCCTGCCTCAGCCTCCTGAGTAGCTGGGACTACAGGCACCTAAAGCATTTTGTATTGGATATCCAATAAGCCAGAAGCTCAGGATATTTGCTACTAACGTAGCAAGTCATAGTTAATAGGTGAACAGGATCAAATTGTGCTGAACAACACTGTAGATCCCTCTCAATGTGTCCTTCTGGGACAACTGAAGTTCTTACAAGCCCTAGAAATAGGCCATGCATTTTGCTCAAACTGAGTTGCACATTCTTTTAGCTACTGCAAATATGTTCACCAATCTGTCAATAGTACCTGAAATGTAGGATGACTGTAATTTATCCTTCAAATCAGGTCACCTTTAGAGCAAAAGGGGTGCTATTAATCATTATAAGGAGATGAATCAGGAATATGGTCACCCTGTATAAAAGCTGGTGGAGAATTAACCTCATCTGGCCTCATGGAACAGTTTTACTTTGAGCTTCTTTCATTCATCCACTCAGTAAAACATTTTCTGACCTTGTGCCAAGTCCTGTGCAAGGCACTGAGGAGAACCGTGATGAAGGAGCTGCCAGTCCTCACTCTGCAGGGCTCCTTTTAGAATGCAGAGGAAGCCATCGGGAGCATTCCTGAGTCCAGGTGTCAAGTGCAAGCAGAGCAGACACGAACAACTATATGTACACAGTCCTGAGAGCCACAGTTGGGAAAGGAGGTCTAGTCCTCCCCAAGGAAATCAACCAGAAACTAGTTGTCTGGGGGAATCTATTCCTGCAGCCACTTTGCAGGGAGACCAAGGGGTGGACCAATTCCCCGACAATGTGGATTCTAATCTTTTTTCTGTTGCTGCCTGGATCTAACTTTCGGCAGCTGCCTCTCTGTATTTCTCTCCTTTCCATGCCTTCTATGAAAGCTGCACCAAGTAAATAAAACCAGAGGGTATGCACCCGGTAATCCTGTCCCAAGCATGATTATTTTCAACTTCTAATTTTAAGGCGTTATTACAAGAAGTGGTAATGACTAAACAAGTCCCAACAAGCACAGACTAGCATATTGCTTGGATTGCCAAGAAAAAAATATGTAATAAATAATAAAATCGCCAAAAAATGATTTGGAAAAGCATTGTAAACACAGATGGCTTGCAATGCAAAAATACATAATGTTATATCGGTTTAATGCAGAATCCCAAACATCAAAACTGGTAAGTCAAACAACCATAAATTTGCATTTGTATTTCGCTGATGCTGACCAAGTACATTATGCTTGTCTATGCAGTTGTGCGGTTGACAGAACTTACAGAGAAAAAGGCTTGAGCCAGCCATCTCTGAGTTACTAATAGGATGAACTAAACATCTGACAGATGCTCGTTACACAACATTACACTTAGGCTCTCCACAGGAATAAAAATCAACAATGTAAAAGCAAAAGCAACCAACTCCACAAGTGTATTTGACCATGTGTTATTGGCACAACCTTCTGACATTTGTTCACTGAACACACACTCAGTGCCAGGCCTAGGTCAGGTCCTCAGGGTCCACAGTGAACCAGACAGGCTCCCTGCCTCATGGAACTTACACGCAGGAGGCCAGAGACAATAGAAAAGCAAATAATAAATACTTAATGTCAAGCAATGCTAGTAGTAAAAAGAAAAAACAGAGTGGTTGGGCGTGGAGGCTCATGCCTATAATCCCAGCACTTTGGGAGGCTGAGGCGGGTGGATCACACGGTCAATAGATTGAGACCGTCCTGGCCAACATGGTGAAACCCCGTCTCTACTAAAAATACAAAACTTAGCGGGGCATGGTGGTGGGCGCCTGTAGTCCCAGCTACTAGGGAGGCTGAGGCAGGAGAATCGCTTGAACTCAGGAGGAGGAGGTTGCAGTGAGCCGAGATTGCACCACTGCACTCCAGCCTGGCAACAGAACAAGATTCCATCTCAAAATAAATAAATAAATAAATACATACATACATAACAGGGTAAGAAGAGGTCAGAGAGTACATACATATGTACAAATATATACATACATACATACATACATACATACATACATACATACAGGGTAAGAAGAGGTCAGAGGGTTCCAGGATGGCCTAAGAGGGTGACGTGGGAGGAGCGAGCTGAATGTAACCGGGGAGCAGCAATCTAGGAAACAAACAAGTCAGGCCTGAGGGAACGGCAAGGGCAAACTATTTCACTGGGTGAAAACTAATCGGTTGACATCATTTTCAGAACTCAACTTCCCCACTTGAATTCATTACACTAATATTAGAACGTACATTTTGAGAATATTCACACCAATGCAGGTGCGTATATAAACCCGGAAACGCTTGTAGAATGCTATCTGGAAATAGATATCAAAAACTATACAAATACCATAATTGTTCAATTCAGTAATTCTTTTCCTGCAAATATATGGTAAAGATGTATTCAGAAATGTGCACAAAGGTATTTATATAAAGATAGTTTGGGATATCAACATCAAAGATATCTATAACTTATATTAGCAATAAATTGGAAATAATTTCAAAGTCTGACAGCAGAAGAAATGTTCAATGAATTATAATATATTTGGATGATGAACTATTAATGATTAAAAAGCAATTTTTGTATGATATGTGATGACATGCAGAGATCCTCATAAGAATTTTAAGGGAAAAGGCAGAGTATAAAATTGTATATGTAAATATACTTGAAATCTATGACATATTTGCATATACATGTGAATAATATTATGAGGGAAATGGTTAAAGATAATCATCTGTGATTCGGGAGATTACAAGTGACTTACTTTCTTTTTATTTATCTAAAGGTTCTAACTGTTCCACAAAGGACATGATGCCTATTTTTCAATAGAAAACAATTAAAGAAATAGGAATATACACTTTTATATCATTAGCCTTTTTATGTTAAAAAAAAAAACATTAAGGAGCCAGCCACAGTTAGAAATGTATTAAGTGCTCCGTAAAATTTAGGGTTGTCATTTTAATGTACTGGGGAGGTACTGAGTTCTTCTTCATTCTTATGTTTGTATTTTTCTCTTCCTGTTTCTTGGTGCTGTTGCTTTCCCATTAACCTAGATACAGGACTGTACCAGGATCATGTTTGCATCCCAGGAGTCTAGCACACTGTGTGGTAACTAGTAGATGCTCAATAAAAGCAACTGCATCATGTAAGTTACGAGTTCAAAGTAATTAGCTCCATTATCCATTGTACAAATTAATTGTCTCATATTTAACTCAAAGCATACACTATTCCTGGAGTAACACTTAAGGAATGTTCTGCATTCTGACTATTTAGAGCTTTCTCTTTGCAGAGCGTTTGGGTGCTTGAAGTAACTGTACGCTTTTTGTACCACTTGGAAGTGCCGAACTGAAGCTGTCTAAAGTCGCTGTAGCTATTGCATTTCTCCTTTTCCTTTGCAGTACTTCACCTCAGAGATGTCAAATGACTTCGATATTTTAGAATATCTAGTTTTCCAAAGAATTATTTTTTCAAAATAATCTTTAGTTTTGCACTGGAACTTCTAAGCATATGCATAATAGTCATTATGATAACAAAAGCAAGTTATTACAGATACTATGTGGTAAACTTCTCTACATATGTGCTCTGATTATCTATGACCTGACACATTGTTTCTCTCTGATTCAAATGCAAAAAGCTAATAGACATTTCTCTGAATAGTACACTTTGCCCCAGAATAACTCATCACCTCTATATTCACTGTTCCAAACATTTTTTTTTTTTAATTTGCAAACTCTTCCTCTATTGAAAATGTGCTTGCAATTACAGTAGGTTTTTTCCTACCAAGTGATAATGTGCCTCAGCTAACCTGTCTAGTGAGGCCAAAATCCATGAATGAAGCATATGCTGTCCTGAAGTCACTACATTTAACAGGTTACTGACCCTTGTAATTATTTCCAGTAACAGAAACCAGAAGAGAGGAGGAGGCGAGAAAAGGCTGGACAACAGCAGCAGCTTCAAAGGGCCTTGGCGAATACTCTCTGCTCTTCTAATTCGCCACCATTTCAGGATTTATTTCTATTGCAATCAGAAAACTGCATTTTCCTTTCTATTCCTTTTCTGTTTTTTTCCCTTTTCTTTAAGGTAAGTAAGCTAATATCAAAGATTGACTGCAAAGATGCTTTGGAAATTTTAACTATACATGTATACGCTCATCAGTACTACATATTAAAATATGTTATCCTCCATAGAAAGGAAAGCATTAGCTATGCAACCCTGTTACTTTGAAATGAATTATATCCAGTGATACGCAGATAAATGTTTAACAACCAACTCTAGGAGAAAAAAAATCCTGATTTATAGGGTTCCCAATTTCTATATTATAAATAGTCCCACCAGTTCTCAGCTACCAATATGATGTCACTGAATGCCAAGATGCACACAACTCTTGCAAGCCAGTATGAGTTGGCTTTATAACACCTGATGCTAGCTAAGAACATCGAAATTATATGAGGACTATAGCAATTGAGATACAAGGAGGGTTTTGTATTCATAACCTACAACATGATGATTAAAATTTCCAACACCTGGGGTCATTAGACTTTATATAGAGTGGATGAGAATTATTCTTAACTCCTCTCCTGCTGTCTCTTCTCACCTCTTCTCTTAAGAAATGGCATCAACGGGCGAGGTGGTTCACGCCTGTAATCCCAGCACTTTGGGAGGCCAAGGCGGGCAGATCACAAGGTCAGGAGATCGAGACCATCCTGGCTAACGCAGTGAAACCCCATCTGTACTAAAAATACAAAAAATTAGCCA
>NC_045444.1:116113241-116137506 GCF_002776525.5 Piliocolobus tephrosceles
AAGGGAGAGAAAGAAAATCAAAATCGTTAGCTGAACTCCCAGGTGTAACTTACACCCCATGAAATAAACTCAAGAAATCTACTATCCCATACATCCTGACTAAGGAAATTTCATCAGCTGAAGATTCAACCCTTCTGGGCTCCACTCCCAGTGGAAAAAAAAAGAAAAAAAATGTGCATATTCTGTCACTAAACTATTCTCCTTTACTCATACCACAGTGTGAAGGAAGTATCAGAGCCCAGGTTTTGAAGGCACCTTAGAGGACAGAAAACAGAGTATCCTGGACTGTACCCTACACTTTAAGGAGACATCCATCACCAGGGACAGGGAAAAGGTTTTGCAAATGAAAACATATTTCCCTGATTTGATTCTTGCCTAGGGCTAGTCCTGAAAAGCAGGTTTCGCCCCACAAATTCGGTAGGCTCAGACCCTCTTGAGAGAACACCAGACTTCCAATACCAAATTTTCACTGGCACAATGGGCATTTGGGTGCCAAATCTCAGCCCCTCACACCTGCTGCCACCCCTCCGTGAACAATCACCACTCCAAGGACCCCTACACACGGTTTTCTTTCAGGCTTCCTTTTTGTAGTATTTTCATGACCTGGTACCACTCACCTGCCAGAATGGGCTCTATCTACCTGCCCAGAGTCACCCAGTCACTGAGCATTGTCATTTCCAAGCTGGCGCTTGCCTCACCTGCTGGTGTCTGGTCTCCGAATCCCTTCCTCTCCAGGGGCCATTTGATGGCTGGCTCTGAAGGGCCCTGGGACGCACTGGGTGGGCAGCTGTGAAGTGCTTTCTGTAGAGTGGATGGGGCCTGGGATCAACCCACCGTGTAGGGGACACACGTTGGTTTTGCTTGCCTCTCCTCCATTTGCCCTTCATCTGGGATGAGCACCAACATTTCTCTTTAGGAGGCTTAGTGGAACTATCAATCAAGGCGTGCCTAAAGGTGGCCCATGACACAGCCGGGACATTCAGCCTCGCTCTAATTCGAGTTGAGCCAAGTGATGAGAGGACAAAGGCTGAAGTGTCCCAAGGGCATCTCAGGAAAGGACTGTTCACTGGTTACTGCTTCCCAGAGCCTCCCTGATCCCTTCTTTGAGCAGCTGGTTGCTCAGTTTCATCTTCATTTTGGCAACCTGCCCTGCCGCTTCCAATTAATTCCTTTCTTGCTTCAATTAATGAGAGTCCCTTTCTTTTGCTAACAACTGATGAACTCTAATTGACATAAATGCACTTACAGATGACTGGTGGACAGATATGGTAGACAGGAGGAAAGTCTTCTGAGTCGTTGATGTTTTCCTATGGTTCTCAGAGAACACTTGCGTGTCCTCTCCCAAGCTCTGGCCATGGGCAAGCCCTGGAATCACTCTCTTTTTTGCCCTCTGTAGGTTCTCAAGACATCACCCGGGTCTCAGAGAAAGCAGAATTGCAGGACAGATGCTCTTTGGGAGCTGAGGGTGCTGAAGGACCCAGCCAGGTCTCTATCCATTCTCAAGCTAAGTCCCTCCCTGGGCTGCTCTCTAGGGTCTGTTTTAGATAACTCAGTCTGGAGCAAGTGAGGATAAAAGACAGCACATTGGAACAGAATACAGATGGAGGATCCTTTTATTCCCAAACAATTAGCACAATATTAGCCAAGGGGACCTTAAGGACCTTTGGTAGGTGACATCTCAGAATAAGTCCCTGGATTTCAAAACGGAACATGAGGAAGCAACTAGCAATCAAACGGGGTCTAGACAAAGGAGCAATATGCAAGTTAGCACGATTCTTCAGAATAACCCAAGGGTTAATGACCACAACTCTTTTAAGATTCAGTAGCATAGCCTTAAAGCAACCATGGGGGCAATTAAACAAGGCACTCCAGTGGTAGAGAGAAAGTCAGTGGGGAACACAGTGGGTTTGTCTCAATTAGAAAAGGAAAAATGGCAGGCATTTGACATCCTAGCTATCACTCGTCATTACTACAGCATTTCAAAAAAGCAAAACTGTACTCAGAGCAGATTTACTTAATGATAGAATCAAAGAGCTAGAAGAAACATCAAAATGGAGTCCTGCCCCCTGCAGTCAAGAACAGTTTGAAATGAAATCACTAAGAAAGGCAGCAGGAAGAGTGAGGTCTTGAATGAGAAGTTGAGTTCAGATTCACATTCTGCTGGGGCTAGCTAGGTTGGCCATGCAGGCTCCTCAGCTCTCCGAGTCCTCATTCTCGTTATCCTCCTTCCCTTGTAAAGTGAGTAAGACCCCCGCCTGACAGATTTATTCGCAAAATAAATGAGGTAACGTGTAAAACCAACTAACACTTAAGTTCTCAGTAAGATATAGCAAACACACTGGGCGCATCTCTCAGGGCCTCACCGAGAGGACACGAACCATGGACCATGTGCACATCGAAATGCATAAGCAAATGATTCCAATCCTATTGATATGATGTTAAAGAGAGAGGTGGGAGAAAAAAAGAGCAGTAATTGTTATAAAATGCCATCAGGTGAGCTGAAAGAGATACCATAAAGGGAGGCAACCGGACGGCTCTCCCCCAGTGCCCACCCTAGTGACAGAAGAAAGTGTCAGGCAGGAAGCAGCAATGTGGAAGACAGTCGATACTGAAGAGCTCAGAAGCAGGCAAAAAATCAATGTTTTTCAGCCATCTTGGGTGTTTTAGGTGTGGAAATATAGTAATCAACATTAAGCTTTCAGCATGCCTAAAAATAGTTCTTCACCTGCTGCTGTTTTTTCCATTGGTTACAAAGGCTATTGTTTATTTCAGCAGATGGAAAAGAAGCTGTGAAAAGCTGTTCACATCGTGCAGAAGGGAGCGTGGAGAGGCAGCGGCCTGGGTAGTATGTTAATGAATGGGGTCGGGGATGATTAGCTCAATTGCTCACACAAAATCTTTCTTCTCCCCGGAATTTGCTGTTAGCAGTCTGAGCTATGGACTCTGGTGCCAGCATGCTAATTTGGACCTGCATCTCGGTGGGCACAGCAGTGAGCATTTCCATTAGGCTCAGTTTCCATTTGCTTCTGTACTCTTCCCCATTGCACTCTAAAAACCCAAGCTTTCTTTTCATGTGTCACACAGTATCTTAGAAGCTCCTGGATTAGAGGTTCGGGGAGAAAATCACCAGCCATTTTTGGCTTTGGGAGGCAGCTGTCCCTGCTGCTGACAGCTGCTGCCCTGTCCTGCTGGAGATGGAGAGTCGAGGCCGATGCCTCTGCTGGGCAGAGCAGTAAGAAAGGCATTCTCTCTCCCAGCTCCCAGAGTCGGCCATGAAAGCAAACTCAGGTTTTTGTTTTTGGTAGAGTTGAGAACCATGAGTCCCAGGCCCAGCAGAAGATCATTGCCTTTCTCCCTGAGCCACTTGCCAAAAAATTAAAAGCATACAAATTGTCCACTCTACAGTTATTCTTCTCAGTGGATGGCCAGTATTTTGGGCTCTGTGAGTTCTTTTTATAAATACATATGCACCAATCCTCAGCTAGCACTCCCTGCCCAACACCAGTTTTTTTTGTTTTGTTTTTTTGTTTTTTTGTTTTTTTTTTTTTTTTTTTTTTGCTCCTTTCTTGCTGTAACTGAGCAGTTCAATTGATGAGAAAATATTAATTGGGGCTCATTTTACATTAAATAGTAACTCCTCCATCACCAAGCTAAAGGCAATGGAGTAAAACCAGCTCCCATTAAGTTTCCGTGAATCCATCTGCTACAGCTGTGACTTCTTTCCCTGCTGTGGCCTCACATTCATGTCACACATGTACTTTGTAAGCCTTGTGCCGTCTGATTACCCTAAAAGTAAATACCCAACATAGGGGAAAATATGGGGCTTAGTACAGGCTAAGAGTTGAAATTCCTTGGTGTAAGATTAGCCATGCTGCAAAATGCCAAAGAAAAATACAAAAGTCATGAGGACATTCAGCAAGGTTGTCTTAAATCCTTATTTTAGGGAGAGATTCAGGGAAAGTATGTGGTAAAGATTTTGTCTTATTTCAATATGTGTGTATTACAAAGATAATAATAATACCTAAAGGGAGCAATAGCAATTTTTGAAATCCCATCCCAGAGGTTACGTTTTATCTGCCTTGTTATCTATGGTTGTGGCAGCCGAGCCCTTTCCAGAGACGGTCCCGAATTCCAACTCTCTGGCCTTCGCGCATTGCCTATGCATATGTGTCACACAAGTCTCAGATTTGGGGTCAGAACCCTGAAACAACAAGATGAAGAGGTTCTTAGCTACAGACACTATAATCAGATTCACACATTTCAAATTTTCCAGGCCAAATCAGAATGTCCTCACAAGCCACCTAAAATTCAGCCCATACGCTTTTATTAAGATCACATTAATGATAACACCGACACGTTACTTTTCATCAGTCAGAAGGTCAATGGTGACCCAGTCAGAAGTGTTGGTTTTATAGTCTTAAACTCTACAAGAAAAAAATCTACATAAAGAAATACCAGAAGCATCATTAAAATAGCTTCTGACAATTGTTAAAACATCTTTCAGATGTTTTTAAAAAATTCATTGGTACTGAGATGAATCTAATAGAATGAACAATTTACTAATCTTGTTTTTAAAACATTGCCAAATCCCAGGACATTTCCACAGAAGGCCGTGGCACTCAGTGAAATGTATGGTGAACCCATCACCACCACCAACACCCCTCAAAGCTGCACAATATCTTTACATATTAGGCCAGGTGCAATCCAGAACAAGCACCAAAAAGAATGAAATCAAATATACAAATATATAACAAAAATAATTTTTAAGTTAAAAAAATAAAACGAAAGGAATGAATGAATTCAAAAGAGGGATTAGTAAAAATAGAAAATAAAATGTGGCTGGGCGCGGTGGCTCACATCTGTAATCCCAGCACTTCGGGAGGCCGAGGCGGGCAGATCACAAGGTCAGGAGATCCAGACCATCCTGGCTAACACAGTGAAACCCCGTCTCTACTAAAAATAAAAATTTAAAAATTAGCCAGGCTTGGTGGGGGGCGCCTGTAGTCCCAGCTACTCGGGAGGCTGAGGCAGGAGAATGGCGTGAACCCGGGAGGCGGAGCTTGCAGTGAGCCAAGATCGTGCCACTGCACTCCAGCCTGGGAGACAGGGCAAGACTCCGTCTCCACACACACAAAAAAAGAAAATAACATGTAAGAAACAATAACTAAGACCAGAAAAGCATCTTTTAAAACCTAATGGAATCGTAGGGGTGAGAGAGGACACCATTTAAATACCATCAGACTCAGGAAAAGAGAGACGATTTCGCCAGGTTTTCACAAGCCTAAGATCCAGGAGTGCAGAGGCTAATACGGACAGTTGGGAAGGTCTAAATGAAGACAACAAACTATATATTATTCACAGCTAAGTGATCATTTGGTGAATGTTTTTTGGTCCTTCATTTAAAAAGAACTTGGTTGAATTTGGAATACATAAAAGAAACTAAGAGATGTTTTAGAGTAGATGGAATGGTGACCATGCCCGCAAAATGACATGTCCATGACCTAACCCCCAAACCTATGCATTGTGACCTTATTGGGAAAAGGAGGTCTTTGCAGATGTGACTAAATTAAGGATCTGCGAGGAAATCCTCTGAGATTGGGTGGGTTCTAAATGCAATGGCAAGTTGGAAGAAGGGAAGGGAAGGGGAGGGGAGGGGAGGGGAAGAGAGGGGAGGGGAGGGGAGGGAAACAGACACAGAGACACAGGAAAGAAGACCGTGTAAAGACCCATATGAAGATGAAGGTAGGCATTCACCTTAAGCTGCCACAAACTAAGGAATACCAGAAATCACTAGAAACTGGAAACAGCCAAGAAGAATGCTCCCTAGACTCTAGAGTGTCTGAAGGAAGCCCAGCCCTGCCCACACCTTGACGCCTGACTGTGGCCTCAAGAACTGTAAGAGAATATATTTCTATTGTCTTAAGCCACCCAGCGTGTGATAATGTATTACTGCAGCCCTAAGAAATTAATACGAGCACCTGGCCATTAACGAAGTAATTGTGAAAAGCCATCCTTTGCCTGTGGTTACCACGTATGACCTGCAGTCTCATGGGAAACAGGTATCATCCGCATGGCCAGAAGCAGAAGCTTTCAGATTAAAGAGACCTAGGCTGAATCCAGATTCTGACAATTAGTCACTGTGTGGCCTTGGACATGTTTCTTGACCTCTCTGTGCCTCAGGGTCATCTCTAAAAAGGTGGGCAGCAAAAACAGTCCCTACCTCATACTGTTGTTGGGAATTAATGGGATCACCTCTGAAAAAGTGCAAGGTGCAGGGCAGACACATGGTGAGATTCATTCCCTACCACCAAGCATGGGCTGAGCTCCAACTCAGCCAGTCGCAAGGTGGGCCTGGGGACTGGAGGACGAGGACAGGAAAAGCTCACTGCAAGGGAACCAGCATCTAGCCCTTCGAACCTGTTATTCTTGGTACACTTCTTGTCAATAATTAAAATAACTCCAGTGCCTTTATAGCCACACTCCTATTTATAACACTTAAAATTATCAGTTTCATTCCCACTATCACACCTAGACACTAACTCATTAATTCTCACAGGAGGAGTTTAATTTCAGCAAATGTGTTTTTGAGATATTTTGATGTCCTGGAGCTATGAAACTATAATGTAATTCATTTATTTTCTGAAAAACATGAAGGCAATGATTTTTCTTTTTTTTACTGGCTTTGTTGAGGCATACTTAAAAAATTTGAATTGGCCGGGCGCGGTGGCTCAAGCCTGTAATCCCAGCACTTTGGGAGGCCGAGACGGGCGGATCACGAGGTCAGGAGATCGAGACCATCCTGGCTAACACAGTGAAACCCCGTATCTACTAAAAATACAAAAAACTAGCCGGGCGAGGTGGCGGGCGCCTGTAATCCCAGCTACTCTGGAGGCTGAGGCAGGAGAATGGCGTAAACCCGGGAGGCGGGGCTTGCAGTGAGCTGAGATCCGGCCACTGTACTCCAGCCTGGGTGACAGAGCGAGACTCCGTCTCCGCTCACGAAAAAAAAAAAATATTTTTAGTAGAAAAAAAGAAAAAAAATTTAAATTGTATATATTTGAAGTATATGACATAATGACTTAATACACATGTATGTTGTAAAGTGATTACCAAGTCAAGCTAATTAACAAGACCATCACGTCACAGTTACCACGTGTGTGTGTGTGTGTGTGTGTGTGTGTGTGTTATGGTGAAAACACACAAGATCTTCCCAACACATTTCAAGTAAACAATACAGTATTACTAACGGTGGTCCCCATATTGTACCTTCAATCCCCAAAACTTATTCATCTTAAAACTGAACATCTGAACCATTTGACCAACATCTCCACCTTTCCCCACCCCTCAGAACCACTGTTCTGCTTTCTGCTTCTATGAGTTTGATTTTTTAGACTCTACCTGTAAGTGAGAATGCAGTATTTGTCTTTCTGTTTCTGGCTTATTTCACCTAGCATAATGTCCTCCAGGTTCATCCATGTGGTCACAAAGGGGGGGATTTCCTTATCTTTTTACGGTTGAAAAATATTCCAATGTATATAGATACCACATTTTCTTTATCCACTCACCTGTCAGTGAGCATTTAGGTTGGTTCTATACCTTGTCTGTTGTAAATAATGCTGCAGTGAACACGGGGATACAGATAAGCAACATGGAAGTTCCTCAGAAAACCATTTTAGGACCATGATTCTTCAATTTCAACACTACATGACATAAGTAACAAAAGCAGAGTCATTAGAATCCTAAAGATATCTACCTCCAAGATGTTTTATCTTGGTTAGCTAAGTAATAGTCAACATTCCTTCAAATGTTTGCTCAGTGCCATAAAATGTGACAAGAAGATGATATGTAAGGCCTAAGCAATTTCTGGAAACATGACCCCTTTCAATCTAATTCTTGTGTCCAGACTCTCACAGCAGCTTCTCCATCTCCGAGAACTAAAATACCTGCCTGGTGGATAGTCAGTCATACCCAGGCCAGCCAGCAGCTTTCCTAAATTTGGAGGGAGAAATCCATTCAGGAGTGCGATGAAGGAGTCAGGCTTGCAACTTCCTAAATTTCAGGGATACCTGCATTTCAAGGGAATTTCATGAGCATTAATTTTAAAAAACTGATTCTTCCTTATAGGTCTTAAAAACATGTAAAATTTCTCTAAGTCAATGATTTGAGAACAAGATTAAAAATGAAACAGTGAATTGAATTGGAATTGAACAGAATGCTGAAGTCAAACACAAACAGCTCATCAGTCTCAGATAAAAAGGCTAGAAAGACCTCTAGCTTTATGATCAGGGAGTCAGGGTCATATTACCTTAATTGCCTGGTAAACTTAGCCTGCGCAAGCATGCACACTGCAGATATGGTGATATCTGACTTTATTTAAAAAGTTGGCCCTACTCTCATTCTCCCAGCTGACTCTCTGACCTTAACATATGCAAATTTTATTCAAGCATCTTCTGAAGCACTTTTTATTTTGCCTGAAGACATCAGAGAAACCAGTACTTCCAACTGGCATTGCTGGTCCTAATTACCCTGGTTGACAACGCAAGTTGCCCAAGTGTTAATGAGCATGTCCTTCCTGCTCAAAAGCCTTCAGGTACACTGTTGCAAAAGCAGCATCCTTAAATAGCTACGTGGGACCCAAGTGAGATTTCTCTCTGGCAATATTTTGTTTGAATCTTGGAATGATGCTTCCAAAGATCCACACAAATTAAAAATGAAGACTTGCCAGTTCCTTCAACATGAATTCATTCATTCAGTAAGACTTTATTAAGCACTCACAATGTGCCTGTTATTTAAGGGTAGTTGGGGAGGGAGTTGTTTTTATTTTCCAACTGCCCATCTGAAAGACCTTGAATAAAAGATGTATTTTACTCCTTTATCTGAATGACAACCAATTCAAAGAATCAGTGCCCAGACACCAAAAATCTAATCTAATCTTGCCTTGATCCCCTACTCTTCTAGATTTAGGCACAATTTTTAAAATTCTGGCCAATTTATAAGGCTGTCAAGGTTGAAAAAGTAGGCTTAACTTTTGTAGTTGAAATTGTACAACACTCATCATATAAAAATAAATCATAATAGAAGGTTCGAAAAGTAGACCTTAAAAATAGAGGTTACAAAATTAGCCAGGTTTCTATTGAAAAAAAAATGACACTATTTTTTTTTAACATATCACATCTCTACATCTGAATTTTGTCCTGAAGGATGTGGTGACCTAAATAAAACTGACACTCTCTGGTCAGAATTCTGCAGCACCCAGAACTGGCAGTCATTGATGAAGAAAACTACAGCTGCAGGTGCACCCTGCAGTTTCAAATCTAAACAAGAGTGTTTCTTTGTCCTAAGACACGGATGGGGCATCCTTTCAAAGTCTCTGAAAACATTGGAAAACATTAGACTTCAGTAAACATTGGAAATGGGGCTACACAGAGGAACTCAGTTTTTTAGCTATTAAACCTTTTTTTTAAACAGATTTCAATACTTACCATAGACACATCTACAAATTACTAAAAAGCGTGCAAAAAGAATGGCTCCCTGCTCCATTCACTAACAAGTCAGTTGCCAACTCTGCATATTCATAAACGTTTAATATTTATATAGGACAAAACCATTTGACCTAATTTAACCTTACCATGATATAGATATTTCTAATTCGCAATTTGGTCTCAAGATCTGAACTGTAGGACCTGGACCCAGGCAGACAAAAGATGGCATGACCTTGAATAAATCAGGTACTGCTCTTAGTCTCCATTTTGCTACCTCTGAAATCTGTTCTCCATGAGCCTTTCTTGAACTCACCATCTTGAGGGTCTGAGGTAAGTTGTAAAGCCTCTCCACCTGAACACTGATGTTTATGACCAATTTGATGATGTTCAAAAGCAGTCACAGATTCCAGGTGAAAAACAACTGCCCTAAAAAATCTCTATGATCCCTCCAAGAGCCAAAATTTTACTATTGTTTGGTAGGACAACCTGTACTCTATACCTTACACTAAAGATTATATATACATAATGTTACTTATTCCGCTTTGAAACTGCAGAGCACCCCGGCAGCTGCAGTCTTCCTCATCAATGACTGCCATACATGTATATATGCACAGATATTTTAGATACTATGATTATATTATGTTAATAGAATGTCATTGTTATATTTTATCTACATCTCACTGTATTTATTACACCTGTGCTTGTAACTTAGGTATACACATACCTCATATGTATATAGACAGAATTCAAAGTAGTTGGACTATGCTCTGGCCCATCTTTTAGTATAGCTGACATTCTTCAGTGACTTCTTTTAAGGAAATATAAATGTGCTTCTTAAGTGACTGAGAATTGTTTTAACTTTTAAGTCCTGGAGGACACATGCAGGTTTGTTACCTAGGTAAACTTGGGTCACAGCGGTTTGTTGTACAGATTATTTCATCACGCAGGTATTAAGCCTAGTACCCATTCATTATTTTTCCTGATCCTCTCCCTCCTCCCACCCTCTACCCTCCAAAAGGCCTCAGCGTGTGTCCTTCCCCTTTATGTGTCCATGTGTTCTCATCATTTAGCTCCACATGTAAGTGAGAACATGTGGTATTTGATTTTCTGTTCCTGTGTTAGTTTGCTAGGGATAATGGCCTCCAGCTCCATCCGTGTCCCTGCAAAGGACATGATCTCATTCTTTTTTGTGGCAGCAGAGTATTCCATAGTGTGTATGGACTACATTCTCTTTACCCAGTGACTGAGAATTTTATCTCTTTCATTTATATAAGCTAGTCTAAGTTCCTGTTCCCCAGCCTGGTGGAGAAATGGTCCCATTATTGAAGTGGTTGGGCAGAAAGGGAAGTTACCAAAAACAATACCATCCAGTCACCCTCATTTGCAATGTAATTGTTACATGTGATACTAATGAATTCATGAATATATCTGAAGCTATCCCCGGTATCATTAGCATAAAGTTAAAATGTAGTGATCAGTCTATCTCTTAGTTTTGGGGTAAGCAGGAATGTAACTCTAGTGACCTTAACCTTGACCTAGGAAAATTATACCTACATTCAGAAATTTCTAGAACACAACCCCAAAGAAAATGATATGTCTTAAAACTGTCTATGTGGAGTTTGTTGAATGATTGCAGCCTGTCAGAAGAAAGATAATTACATTAAATGAAAATAATATAAATGAAAGGAAAATTAATAATGAGCTAGTGTAAGAATGCTGCTGGCAAACCTAATTACATTGCTTATTGTTTTTCTTCATGCCCCAACCTCTTCGCCATCCCAATCCCTACCTGCTGCTCACATGTTAGCTCCCTCAGGAAAGGGTTTGATCCTTTGTTTTTACTGATGAGTCCTACGCATAAAGAGTATTGCCTCATGCAATAAATATTTGAAAAAATGACACTAAGTGTCTTTGCCAAAGACATCATGGTGATTATGAATGGTAATCCATAATTGTGTGTGTGTGTGTGTGTGTGTGTGTGTGTGTGTTACTTAAATGCTATAATCAAGCACAAAGTGAAAAACTGCTTCCCCAAATCTCCTGTATACCAGTCCCCCCGCCCAAAAAAAAACTGGTTACTCTGTACACGATTCATTGCAGCTGAGCAGTATGTTCTGGGGCTTTCCATGGAACACCAGACCAATCGGATATTGAACCCTAAAGTTCCAAGATCATGAACTATCAAGATCAGGAAATAGAGATCTGATTTTAACTCACCATTAGGAATTAACCTCTTTATAGACTGCTCAAAGAAAGATGACCTGGATCATCATTCTAAGTCAGACATCAAATGTCAACAAGACTAAAGGGAAAACTTAATAAGAAAGATAACCAAGTTCAAACTCATGTTGTTCAAAGTTAACAAAGAAGAAAAAGATAATCAAGGAGAGAAGCCAAATGTTAACAAAACAAACTTAGGATTCATAATGCAGCATAAAGTCAACCCTACCTAAAGGAAACCTTCAAATCAGAGCAACTAATATGAAGTCGCAGGAGTGGAAACTTTTTCAATTAAATGTTGACATGAAGCATTCAGATGCCATCATTTCATAGTGACCCCTTTGAGAAAACTGGAAGAAATGCTTTGCCACTTCATGGTTTACTGGCATTAGGATTCATGATTCATGATTAAGACAAAAATGAAACTCCATGGCTGCATTCTCTTGATGCTAATATCAACAGCTAGAAATAGAAAAACTCCAGCAGGCAGCCATGAGAAGGCTTTTCTTGTCCATAACATCAAACAATTTGATTTTTTAAGTTAATTAATATTTGGTTGAGCATCCTATAGTCATAGCCAAAGGCTTATAATAATCTGGAGCACTCAATTTAGTCATATTTGTGTCAATTTTGCAAGGGTATGCTACCTTCAAAAATGCTAGGCTGACAAAGAAAATCAATAATCCCATCGGTTAGAAAAGAACACAATGTCAGCAGGGGAACTGGGACAGAACTTTCAGAGTCAGCACAGCAAAGGTATCCAAGGCCGCTTCACCCAGTGGAGATGCAGGGCTATACTTAGTTCATTGATTCTGTGTCTTGGAGCAGCCTCATCCAAAAGGGTACACTGTTGACAGACCAAACTAGACCTAAGGAAAAAGATAACTCATCCCAAGGGAGTATTCATTATCTGTTAGGCACTATTCTAAGGGTTTTACATGTAATAAATTACTAATAATGTTGCTCCCATTTTACAGATGAGGAGACTGAAGTATAAAAAGGCAAAATAGCTTGTTCAGGGTCACCCAGAGAGTAAGTGGCAGAGCCAAGGTGCAGAACCAGGGGTTCTGGGGTCAAGGGCCATGCTTTCAACCACTGCAAGCATGGACTCTGAGGAAGGAAACAACCACCCTCTCCTCCCTCATGGCCTTCAGGCTAAGGTTTCCTTATAATTTGGAGCCTACCCAGGCTCCTGAAACCAGAGAACTCTCTGGCCTCTGCTGACCGGAACAGACACACCAGGCCCATCTGGTCAACAGAGGCACCAGTATTTGAGCAACCAAGCTCCCCAAATCTGCAAAGTGGGATGCAAAAGTGAATTCACTGATGAAATCAGGTAGATCTGTCAGAAGTGGGAAAGCAGTAAGGAAGACCAGTTCTCATATCCGACTAGACAAAAATAAGAAACTGTGATGACAATCTCTGTGACCTCAATCCAGTCTGTTCTGCCCATTAGCAACTTGGTTTATGTAGCATGAGACAGCTGGACAGTTGCTAAGATCTCCTCCTGTTCTAAGATTGTGTGCTCCTCGTACTCCTCTGAGAAAAACCACACAGGGCCTTCCCAGTGCTTTGCCCCAAGTAGATGCTTGATCAATTGAACTGAATTTAAAGCAACCTTCAATTACTCTTTCCCCTGTCCGGAGTGTTTAGCTTTGATCTAGGAAAAATGCAAAAAGAAAAATTCACATCAATTTAATTATTAGCTCTTCTTTGATCCACCAAAAAAATAAAGTTCAGTAGAGAATGTAACAGAATAGAAAATGCAGGCTTCCTCCCAATAAAACCACTATGTCATGCTGCCAGTCAATCAGAAAAGAGTTTTTCCATGATGCTGAAACCAAATGTACTGACGTCACTCCAAAGCCAGTTTTTTTCCATGACTTGACTCAATCCCAGGACCTGCCCTGATACTCACTTCCTTAGCACATGAACAAACCAAAGACATCATTTATCTGACAAAGTGATTTCCGTGTTGCATTTCTGGGAGAATTATAATTTGACATACTTGTATGCTACACAGACACCCTAAATGAGTACAAAATCAGGCATCCCTTTCTCAAAGAGAGATTTCAATTTTCAGTCTCATTTTCATGTAAATTTTGTTAAAGTAACACCAATAGGAAGAAGCCTCACTTATATCATGCAAAGCGGAAACTCCATCTGGTTCCATCTTATGTTGTTATCCAGCATCTTCACTAATGCATCCAGCAGATTAACTGGAAATATGTCATGAATCCTTCATTGTGAAGAGGTAAAATTTAAAGAGGGTATTGTCATACCAGTGGATACTGGTTTTCAATTTTTTTCTGAGAGTTACAGGAAGTAGAGGATAGGGTGCAATTTTTTTTTTTTTTTTTTTTTTTTTTTCCGAGCTGGAGTCTCACTCTGTCCTCCAGGCTGGAGTGCAATGGCGCACTCTCCACTCACTTCAGCCTCCACCTCCTCGATTCAAGCGATTCTCCCACCTCAGCCTCCTGTAGGTGTGCAATTTTTTATCTCTGTATTCAGGATGAATCTGACATTCCAAAAAGGCCTTGAAATTAACTAACCTGGTACCGATATGCTAAATTCTTCATTATCCTTGCTCACTTTTCAGTTCTTGACTTGAACTGGTTTAGAGGGGATTTTGTGAATCCCGTAATTCACAAAATATTTGTATATTTGCCTTTTATCAGTTACAAAGATTTCTGTTCAACGCTGATTTATACCAAACTAAATAGGAATTTTCTCCCAGTCTACACTGTAAATAAGCAATTTGCCCAACCTCATTGGTCAAAGAAGAATCACTAAAATAAAGACAATAAATTGTACTCTGGGCCATTTTGCATCCACCAGAGGTAAGATGCAGGCACCATTCAGGGCATCAAGAATGGTAAGGCCAGCTAGGCATGGTGGCTCACACCTGTAAATCCCAGCACTGCGGGAGGCCGAGGTGGGAGGAATGCTTGAGCTGAGGAGATTGAGATCAGCCTGGGCAACAGAGCAAGACCCTACTCTGTATTTTAAAAAAATAATAAGAAGAAAAAAATAATGAAAATAAAAATATAAAAATAATAGTAAGGCCAAGAACTGGTGTTGGCAAACAAGACTTCTGGATAAGGCCCCACACCAGAAGCAATGCAGACAACTGACCAAAGAGATCAGGTAGTTATGCTCATCCCCATTCCCTGGACAAGTAAACTGAAGCAAAAAGAAGCTTCATAATTAGACCTTAAGCTGGTAATCAGGGAGCTAAGACTTGACTCCAAAATTCATGACATGTCTAGTTCACATTGCTTTCCTTCAAAAAAGAACAGCACCCAAAGTGAAAATGAGGCATTCTCCAAAGATTACTGTATTCTTTTACCTGGGCAGAGGAATAGGCACTTTCAGAACACTGGCCTGAGGCCACTGTGCAATGAAAAGGAAAAAATTTGGACCCTGTGCAAAAAAAAAAAAAAAAAAAATTTACATATAATCATTTATTCCAGAGATCAAACTTCAGCATTCTTTATCATGAGAAGTCTCCCTTTTGTCAAATTACTCAAGCAAGCTTCAGGTCAGGTCCTTTAATTTGCAGAATAGTTACTAAGAACCAGTTTATCAGATCACACATTACTAAGCAATACAAACTTCATTAGGGCTAATTTTCTTTTGCAGGAAATATAATAGCTGAGGAGAATGTCCACCTTTGGACACCAAAGAGCCATCACAAGAAGACCAAAGTCCAGATCTTCAGGAAAGTCATTAAGGTAAGAAAATGAATTCAAGACAACAAATCTTGCCAGATTGAAGAAATGAATTAAAGGACTCAATAGAAAGAAAGCCGTAATGCCAAGGGATTCCAAGAAAGCCAGTGTTTGTTCCAAGGGTGGGTCACCAGTTTCACCAGTGCCCAAGCCAGATGACAGTCTGAGCTGGCCAACACCGTAGCTCCACAGAGAGCCGAGGAAATGGGCAAGCAACCAAAAACAGGGATTTAAAACAGTCTAATAACTCTAACAATTAACACTTTCAGTAATTATCTAAAACATCTGTTCAAAAATATAATATGACGAGAAGACAGAGTCAGCAGTGTCACAAAAAAATTAAAAATATGAATAATGTTGACCTCAAATAATTCTAAGGCAATATTAGAGCAATAATAAACAATGCCAAAATGTCAGTATTTAATGTTTTTACCCTACTCAATGTTAGATACAGTCTACCAAAGCAATGCATACCTGGAATCAAAGCCAAACTAAAACGGGGCCTAATATAGATTCCAACACCATGAACACTTGGGACCATCTTTGCACAGGGATGAAGGTGAGTCAGAAGTGATCTGGGTCTCCTTTCCATCATAGCTCAGAGTCATCTTTCCCTCTCCATCTCTGCGAGTCTAAGCCTTTATCAGGCATGCCTGCATCTCTGCAACCTTCTCTGCACTGATTTTTCAATTCTAATCTCAACTCAATTCCAATCACTGTGCATGTCAGATAAATATTCTACATCATACTTGCATCGTATCCCACCTCTGTCCAAAAATCTAAATTTTCAGAGCTAAATGTGCTTGGTATCCAAATCCAGACTCCAAGACTCTGTCCTATCTCCTCTTAGCAGAGATTTCCTATAGTATTTCCCAGTGTACCCTGCAATGGTCTGTTTGCCTCACTATCCGTTGCACAAGTCCTGCCTCCCCACATTCGTTGATTACATTCTTTAATTATGTCCTATTCTCTTTCCTTCCATGCTTAACACCCCTCCTGCTTTACTTTCCCTTCCCTCGCAACTTCCGGGTGGTCAACATCACAGGAGAAATGGAGGACACTCTAGAACAAGTTGTTGGTATCTCTCCTACACCCATTTCCAAAAACAATCTGATATGGCTCATGAAAAGCACAGGTGCAGTAAAACAAGCACCCAAAAATATTTTATCAGTAATCCAAAGGCAAAATACAAATAATAAAGGTGAGGAAGAATAGGAATCATATTTAAGAAGCTAAACTTAGAACTGAATTTTGAGTACAAAAATTAGCTCTGGGCTTCACAGCAACCTAGGCAAGAGATGAAACATGATATATTAAGTAGTTTTCATCTGACTTTTTATCACACGAATTCATCAGTAGAGATTCAATTTCCTCAGCTCTGAACTGAAAGGAAATTTCCACGTGTATTATTATGTTAAGGACATGTAACAACATGATGGAGGATATCCTTAACAGCTGTTTTACAGAAAGTACTAACCCATATCATGATTTCTGACCAACACTCTCAATAAAACCTGAGGGCATAATATTAGCCTCATTCAATTAATACCATTCTGTTGGGAGCCAGAAAGACAGAGTTCAGCTCTGTTCAGTTCAGAGTTTCATAGCTTTATGGTTCTGTGACTGGACTCAGGGATAACGCCCTCTAGCACCAGTTCTGCCTGGACTTCTGACTGGAGCAATACATCAGATGGCTCAAAAAGGAAGCCACCAGAAAGCACCTGAAGGAAACTAACCAAATCCTGTTCCTCTGCAGATGAAGCCAACAAAGGTCACGTTTGGGCAGGAAAATAGAAGAGTCACCCCAGCAGAGGGCCACCTGGCATCCCTGGGGAGAAGTGACTGTCCCTGAAATCACTCTGTGTTGTGTCAAATGCTCAAACAAGGACTTTTCTTTTGCATCACAGACCTGGAAAAGACTCAGTGGGCAGGATTATCCAAACATCCACCTCTGTCACAAATGGCCTGGATAATGGCTCCTGTCTGACATTTCTTTTCAGCAGGTCTGTGGCAGTGAGAGGGACCCACCAGGCTTCAATGGCAACAACATGCCCATGGGGTAACTAACGGGTTGAAAGGATCGCACAGCACTATCTAGACAACAAAATGTATCTGCCCAAAATAGCATTTTCATTTACCACTCTGCAAAGTGGCACATAGAAAAGTAAAGAAAGGAAGCAATGTATGAGGCTGCAAAGAGTTTCTGATGAACAAATGCCTTTGGGAAGGCCAAGCAGAGTATTTTAATCAAGAATTATTGGGAGCAAATAGACATCCTTAATGACTATTACATAAATTGCTGTGTAATTACTGTTACATAAATTGCCCAGGGTCACATGTACCAGGGTGATGGTGTTCACCACTAGTCTTTTTGTTCTTGATGTTTCTTTGGTTTTTTGCTTCTAGAATTTGGGACCTGGTTATCCCAGAGCATTTGCCCCAAATAAACGACAGCCATTTGGGAGTTGTGGATCCCCATGTTTGTCACTACCCCCAGTGCATTTTCTGACAAGGGTCGTGTCTTAAAATGAAAGCTGAGATTCTTTCATATAGCTTAATGGTTTCAACAACGAAACCATGTTAAGTTTATGATTAAAAAGATCAAATTTTAACAAGGAAGAAAAGAAGGAAGGAGGGTAGCAGGCTTGGACAACAGCAAGGAGTGATAATTTGCTTTCAGATAGTCACGGTATCAACAGTCTCCACTCTTCACCAGGAAATGTAAACAAATCCATTCGTTAATTTGGCCATGGAGGGACTCATTGGAGATTTTGGGACAGTGACCATGCCAGAGAATTTATGCTATGTTGTAGCTAACAAAATTGATGTGTTGTAGCATTCAGAGCTTTTGAAGCCCAAATCTTGCCAAATAGGGTCTTTTACTTCAATGAGACTTAAAGCATTATAGAGACTGAGAAAACATTGAGGTCACACTGTCATGACTTCATCCACCACCATTCAGACAGGAAGCGCTCACGACCAGAAGGATCCACCCTAGGGGAGATGCTGCCATTTCAACTGTCTCAACCTTCTAATTGGAGGCCTTTCTGAAAGGTTCACTGTGGGGTGATGTAGGCTCATGATTCTCTCACATGGCCCTAACTTAATTTGCCTTTTATACCTGCTCAAGAAATGATTATTGTCAGAGAAACTGTGTGTATCACTTCTTGTCCCGGAAAGTCAAGCAGCAGCTTCTAATATTTTCATCCAGAAAGAATACACATAAAATATTCTTATATATAGTTCTGGGATACATGTGCAGAACATGCAGGTTTGTTACATAGGTATACACATGCCATGGTGGTTTGCTACATGCATCAACCTGTCATCTACATTAGGTATTTGTCCTAATGCTCTCCCTGCCCTTGCCCCCAACCCCTAACAGGCCCCCATATGTGATGTTCCCCTCCCTGTGTCCATGTATTCTCATTGTTCAGCTCTCAGTTATGAGTGAGAACATGTGGTGTTTGGTTTTCTGTTCTTGTGTTAGTTTGCTGAGAATGATGGTTTCCAGCTTCATCCATGTCCCCGCAAAGGACATGAACTCATCCTTTTTTATGACTGCATAGTATTCCATGGTATATATGTGCCACATTTTCTTTATCCAGTCTATCATTGATGGACATTTGGGTTGGTTCCAAGTCTTTGCTGTTGTGAGCAGTGCTGCAATAAACATAGGTGTGCATGTGTCTTTATAGTAGAATAATTTGTAATCCTTTGGGTATATACCTAGTAATGGGGTTGCTGGGTCAAATAGTATTTCTGGTTCTAGATCCTTGAGGAATCGCCACACTGTCTTCCAAAATGGTTGAACTAATTTACACTCCCACCAACAGTATAAAAGCGTTCATATTTCTCCAGATCCTCTCCAGCATTTGTTATTCCCTGACTTTTTAATGATCTCCATTCTAACTGGCATGAGATGGTATCTCATTGTGGTTTTGATTTGCATTTCTCTAATGATCAATGATGATGAGCTTTATTTCATATTTTTTTGGCCGCATAAATGTCTTCTTTTGAGAAGTATCTGTTCACATCCTTTGTCTACTTTTTGATGGGTTTTGTTTGTTTGTTTGTTTTGGTAAATTTGTTTAAGTTCTTTGTAGATTCTGGATACTAGCCCTTTGTCAGATGGATAGATTGCAAAAATTTTCTCCCATTATGTAGGTTGCCTGTTCATTCTGATGATAGTTTCTTTTGCTGTGCAGAAGCTCTTTAGTTTAATTAGATCCCATTTGTCAATTTTGGCTTTTGTTGCCATTGCTTTTGGTGTTTTAGTCATAAAGTCTTTGCCCATGCCTATGTCCTGAATGGTATTGCCTAGGTTTTCTTCTAGGGTTTTTATGGTTTTAGGTCTCACATTTAAGTCTTTAATTCACCTTGAGTTAATTTTTGTACGAGGTGTAAGGAAGGGGTCCAGTTTCAGTTTTCTGGATATGGCTAGTCAGTTTTCCCAACACCATTTCTTAAATAGGGAATCCTTTCCCCATTGCTTGTTTTTGTCAGGTTTGTGAAAGATCATGCAGATGTGTGGTGTTATTTCTGAGGCCTCTGTTCTGTTCTATTGGTCTGTATATCTGTTGTGGTACCAGTACCATGCTGTTTTGGTTACTGTAGCCTTGTAGTATAGCTTGAAGTCAAGTAGCATGATGCCTCCAGCTTTGTTCTTTTTGCTTAGGATTGTCTTGGCTATACAGGCTCTTTTTGGTTCCATATGAAATTAAAAGTAGTTTTTTCTAATTCTGTGAAGCAAGTCATTGGTAGCTTGATGGGGATAGCATTGAATATATAAGTTACTTTGGGCAGTATGGCCATTTTCAGGATATTGATTCTTCCTAACTATGAGCATGGAATGTTTTCCCATTTGTTTGTTTCCTCTCTTATTTCCTTGAGCAGTGGTTTGTAGTTCTCCTTGAAGGGGTCCTTCACATCCCTTATAAGTTGTATTCCTAGGTATTTTATTTTCTTTGTAGCAACTGTGAATGGGAGTTCACTCATGATTTGGCTCTATATTTGTCTATTATTGGTGTACAGAAATGCTTGTGATTTTTGCACACTGATTTTGAGAATACACATTCTTAACACAACACAAGAATATACCTTAGAAGTAGCTGAGACATAGAAAGAAATGGGAAAAAGATCATAACATTTTTTTGTAAAATAATTGTTGTCCATAATGCATAAGTGGAGAATTCTTGCTAAATGAGTATGAGAACACAGGAAATGTCCATTCCAGAGCGGTTATAATCAGCTCAAGCACACCAATCCCTGTGCAAGCTGCAGAGAATCGCATCAGCATCCTGCCTTCGGATCAAAGCTGCTGAGCCAGACTGTGGTGGAGGAAGGGCCCCGGAACACCCTGCATCACTCAGAAACCATTCAAGTTCTGGAACTGCTGTTGCAGCAAACCTCACCAGACATCAGGAAATCATGATTATTTGTGGACAGAAAAAAACTGAGGTCATTCAGAGGATCCAGGCCAGATTCCCGAGCATGAAGTGGGGTTTGAATGGCCCTGCAAAGAGCCACACATTCAGAGTAGGAGCTTATTCCAGCTCGGTTCTATTAGGGAGAGCCCCTCACTGTGTCTCTTCCCAGGCCCAGGTGAACAAGGCCCTTCCTTCTCATGATTGCACCTGTGTGCTCACAAGACTGCATGTGATGATGCTGTGAAAGCATGCCCAGCTAAGTCTATTCATCATTGCATGCGGTGGCTAATGAAGACCTCAGGGAGGAAACTGGTTTGCACCGCTGGGGAAATACATCTGGAGCATTCAAAACAACAGACTAACTGGACTGTAGGAATGATACAGATATTCCTTGGGGTTCTCCATGAAACTGGAAACTTATAAAGGGAAGATGATGTTATTGCATTAGCCACTCGCATCTAAATAAACAGGAGGCAACACTAGTTCTGGGGTAAGTCAAAACTTTGTGCACAAATGCACTAAGAGAAAAGCACTTACACTTAAAAATGCAGGAATGGGATTGTATCCAGCACTGTGCTGTCCAGCAGGACCTTCTGTGATGATGGATATGTTCTATCCCACACCGTCCATAGAGGAGCCACCAGCCAATGCAGCTACAGAGCTCTGTAAATGTGGCTACTTTGAGTAAGGAACTGAAATTCTTATTTTACTTATTTGCAACTAGTTTAATATAGTCTAAATAGTCACAATGAGCTAGCAGCTACCAAATTGACAGCATAGGTCTAGTGTATAATTTCAACAAGGAAAAAGACACAATAAGGCCTGGAAAAATGTATGAAATGTCAGTAGTGGTTGACTGGGGGGAGGGGGAATTTTTTTCTGCTTTTTAAATACTTTTTCTCTATTTCCAAATTTTTTATTAACAATCACATATAAATTTTATAATCAGAAAAAGGGAAAAAATAAATGTATGCTGAAAATATTAAAAGGGGGACAAGATAGGATAACTTTATCTCTTCTTCTATCTAGCACCAACCTGCTTGCTCAAGCTGATCAACAACCAATAAATGATGAAACCATTGCTGTTGCCCAAACAGCCATCACTCATCAGGAGGCTCCAATTCAAATCTGTCCAAAGTCTACTAGGCTCCAGCCATACTCGGCTTTCCCTTGGACACCTGAACGTGCCAAGCTTGTTCTCACTCAGGGCTACCTAAGCTGTTCCTCCTGCTGTGAGTGATCCTTCCAAATCTCCTCTGGCTCCTTAAAATTCCCTTAAATGCTGCCTCCTATCCAATGTAACCAGCCAGTCATCTTCTATGTGATCACTACCTTTAATTGTCTGCACAGCACTTCTCACTACCTATTTTCTTATTTATTTGTTTGTTTATTATCTGTCTCCGTCCACCCCCAAACTAGAATATAGGCTCCAAGAAAGCAAGAGTCTTGTCTGTTTTGTTCACTGCCCTATGCCCACCACCAAGCACAGTGCCCACAACTTCATAAATATGGGCTGAGTTAATTGCTAGAGTCCCCAGTATTTCCCAAGGCTTCTCAGAGACTCTGCTTTTTAAGATTCCACTTGCAGGAAAGGGACGGGCTCTGGGACCAACTGTCAGGTTAGATCTGGGCAGATAACAGCTACCCTCTTCTCTACATATGCTTCCTGGTCTGTCATTCGTGGGGCAGTAAATGGATGCTTCATGGAGCTGTGAGAATTCAAATGAGACAACTGAGTGTAGTGCCTGGTGCACCAAAATGCTCAAACCATATTAGCTGTTATACTTTGAAGATCTCTGGTTTGTGTGAGGAGGGTAGGACAAGTTTGCCGAAATGTATTATTGAGATAAAAGAAAAGGAGAATTAAATTTCAACTACGAGCTTCTTAGGCTACTCTTCCTGTTATTTTGCTGTGCAACAAACTGCGCCAAAACTCAAGAGGTTTAAAACAAGGACAACATTGATTTGCCCATGAATCTGTAATCTGGGGTCAGGGGCCCCCACAGGAATAGCTAATCTCTCCTCCACCTGGCATCAGGGTGGCCAAGGCTGGGGCTGGAATCAGATGCAGGCTCACCTGGTGTCCCGTCTGGGGTAGCTGAGGTAGGGAGATTCCAACAGCTATGGCCAAGACAGCCGGGCACTCAGCATCTCTGTAGCTCTCTGTGTGGTCTCTCCAGCCTGGCAGCCTCAGAGCAGCCAGACTTTTGAGACGGAAGCTCAGGGCTCCAAAGGTGCATGGAGAGAGGGAAAGTGAAAGAGGGATGGGGGAGAGAGAGAAAGAGAGGAAAGGAGGGTGGTGAGGATAACTGAGAAAGAAAGGGAGGGACGGAGAGGGGAAAGAAGGGATGAAGGCAGGAAGGGGGAGAGAGGGAAAGGGAGAAAGAGAGGAAGAAGCAGGAGGAAGACTAGGAGAAGGAGGAGGAGACAGGGAAGGAGAGAGAGAGGAAAAAGGAGGAGGGAGAGAAGACGACAGAGAGAGAAACATAGAGAAAGGACTTGAGAGAGCGGGATTAAGGGGGAGAGAGATAAGATATTGAGAGAGAGGTGAAAGCTACATCACCTCTTCCAACCTAGCCTCTGAAGTCATGTCACAACACTGTCACCACATTCTCTTATTCTCTTCACAGTAGTCACAAGTCTGCCTGCCCACGTTTAAGGGAAGAGGACATAGATTCAGTCTCTTGATGGAAGAGTGGTAAGTTTCTAGAAGGGTCTACAGGATCAAAAATATTGTTTCAGCCACTTTCGGAGAGGAGCATCTCACAGGACTACCAACGAATAGTTCTAGGCGTGTCTTCACCCAATGACCACTGTCATGTTGGGAGCCGTGTGCACAGCTCTCAGGAAGCACATGTTCCAGGAAGACCCACGCACACTGTTCCACATAACACAGGAAGATGTAAGAAACCAGGAAAGCCTGCATCTGCCTGGGATCCACTTTTCCTGTCCTTTGTGCTTTGTGCGACCTTAAATGCAGCTTCCTGCTGGATGGTAACGTGATGTGAAAGTGACAGCTCGGATAAGATTCTTATTCACAAATTCTTTGAACTGAATCAAAATAAATGCAAGCCCAGGATCAGAACTGACAGTGCCTGGCAATTGGTAGGTGTTGAGGTTGGCAGAGAGTGGAAACTGCTGAGAAGGAGGCACGGGATGGAGTTAGGTCCACCGCAGCTCATCCTGACATCATCGGCAGCAGTTCAGAAGTTCTCCCTCTAATGAGTCCTGTGAAACCAACGTGGCCCCTTCCATAGGCTTCTGGACTCGCCCTCCTGGGGAGGAAGATGTCTTTGGAGGCTTCTGTCGTATGGCACATGCCTTGTTCTTCAGAGTGTTTTCAAACTTAGAATCATTAGCTTCCTTCTCCCTGACCAGTATAGACATGCACACGTGTGTGTCG
>NC_045444.1:116137516-116166217 GCF_002776525.5 Piliocolobus tephrosceles
CGACACACACGTGTGCATGTCTATACTGGTCAGGGAGAAGGAAGCTAATGATTCTAAGTTTGAAAACACTCTGAAGAACAAGGCATGTGCCATATGACAGAAGCCTCCAAAGACATCTTCCTCCCCAGGAGGGCGAGTCCAGAAGCCTATGGAAGGGGCCACGTTGGTTTCACAGGACTCATTAGAGGGAGAACTTCTGAACTGCTGCCGATGATGTCAGGATGAGCTGCGGTGGACCTAACTCCATCCCGTGCCTCCTTCTCAGCAGTTTCCACTCTCTGCCAACCTCAACACCTACCAATTGCCAGGCACTGTCAGTTCTGATCCTGGGCTTGCATTTATTTTGATTCAGTTCAAAGAATTTGTGGACAAGAATCTTATCTGAGCTGTCACTTTCACATCACGTTACCGTCCACCAGGATTAAGCTGGACTTAAGGTAGCACAAAGCACAAAGGACAGGAAAAGTGGATCCCTGGCAGACACAGGCTTTCCTGGTTTCTCACTGATCAGTGTGCCCCTGGAGGCTAATCATCCAGAAGAAATCTTGTTATCCTACCAAAAGGATGGTACTCCAAGCCTGCCCCAGCCACTTGGCTCACATTTCAAAGAGGAAATGATCCACGGGCCCCTGTTCTGGCCAATGCTCTGTCTGCATCTACTCATTACTCTTTTATAGCATCGATCAGTCTTTGTTGGGGGGTGGAAACCAGACCCAGCTCCTCAGGCTGGCAAGTTCCCAAGGCTTGTGCTCAGCAGGCAAACAGGCCAGTGAGAACCATGCATTGGTGAACAATGAAGTCCTTCTCCCAGGAGTGGCCAACACCGCATGCCTCCAGGAAGTACGACCGCCAGGGCTGCTCCACTGCTGCATCGGGGACATCTCAGGAGGGTTTCCAGGTGAAGGAAGCTGCAGTTCTCTTCTGACTGTGCTGCCACTCGTGTGAAATCCCCATTTCCCACTCTCACCGGTTCTGGAAGGTGGCCATCCTGTTACACTGTTCCAAGCACAGGCAGTGTACCTGGGGACTGTCGACATGTGTGCAATGTCTATATTGGTCGGGGAGAAGGGAGCTAATGATTGTAAGTTTGAAAATACTCTGAAGAACAAGGCATATGCCATATGACAGGAGCATCACAGCTGCAGAAACCACTGCTCTTGGCTTTGGGGAAGGAGTACGCTGGCTGAGCTGCAGATGGTGAAGGGCTCTGAGCCTGAACCTGATAGTGCCAGGCTTCGACCTGATCACTAAAATTCGCCCACTGTGAGATCCCAGGAAAGTTACTCACCAGAGAGCATACTCACCTGCTCCAAAAGGCAGTTGTGAAGATTCAACATTCTGAAAATACACCTGGCAAGTGCTAAATCATAATCGAATAAGATTAAATGATCAGTAAGAAATAATCGCAGCCAGGCGCGGTGGCTCACGCCTGTAATCCCAGTACTTTGGGAGGCCAAGACAGGCGGATCACAAGGTCAGGAGGTTGCGACCATCCTAGTTAACACAGTGAAACCCCATCTCTACTAAAAATACAAAAAAAAAAAAAACTAGCCAGGCATGTTGGCTTGCACCTGTAGTTCCAGCTACTCACTACTCAGGAGGCTAAGGCAGAAGAATGGCGTGAACCTGGGAGGTGGAGCTTGCAGTGAGCCGAGATCACACCACTGTACTCCAGCCTGGGGACAGAGCAAGACTCCATCTCAAAAAAAAAAAAAAAAAAAGAAATAATTGCCTAGTTATGGATGCTGAATGACTTGATCCTAAGACTTTTCTTAGATCTTAGGTTCACATGCTGCTATGGTTTTGGGGTGCTATTTGCTCTAGTAAAGGACTGGTTTGCAGGTCTTCGCATCCATCCCTGTTTTCAGCCACTTCAACAATGTCCTCCTCTCTGCACAGCACAATGAGACGGGAGATGTTTTTGCACAGGACCTACAGACATTTGTCTCCCAAGGAGAACTCTGGAAATGGCTGGGGGCAGGAAACAGGGCTGGGTTTTTATTTTGCATTTTATTTTATTTTGCAGAAGTCATTGTGAGGATGGGCTTGAAATTCTCATGCAGACCTTCTTCCCTCTCCATTTCATGAACTCTCAGAGCTGTCACCCAGTGTAGGGTTTGGGTACCATGCTCACAGTAATCTACAGCCTGCAGACACATCTGCTCTTTGATTCAGGTGGGTGGACAGGAATAAGTCTCACTTCCCTGTTCTGGAACATGATTTCCTATAAAACCTCAATGCTGGCTCACTTAGTATGTGGTGTTACCTACAGAATTCTTGCTGTTCCCACTCTGCTTCTTCCATGCCTCGTGACACTGGAGTTTCTCTTTTTCATCTTCCTCTTAAAGACCATTGCCATCTTCTCACGGGTTCACTATCCTATCAATCTGATCTTGTCTGTGACATGTCAGCCTCTGTTTTTGCTGACCTTCTGCTCTCTGGGATGACGTCCTTGGGTGGCACTGCTTTCCTCCCAGGGTCTCTGTCACATTTAAGCCATTTCCTTCTGGCTTTCCAGGTCAAGGAGAGCATCTGTTGTGGTAGACAGTGCCTTGCATCTCTACCCAACATCAGACACTTCACTTCTGTCTTCCCACAATATCATGAGCTAGAGCACTCTGGACAAGGAAATCTGAGATGGGGATGCCAATTCAAGCTCTCCCATCATCATAGATTTCAAGGGTGTTTTTAAGGTTCCAAATCCCTTTTTTGACTCTCATTTTATACACAACACTGAAAACTCAAGCAAAAGAGTGAGGGAGTAGAAGCCAGGTGTAAATTCCCACCTCTCACAACTCGGGGCAGCTATAACTTTGAAGAGCCACTCTATTCTTTTCATAAATATGCCACCTCTCACCACCACCCCAGGGTGGATGGGTGATTACAATGATTTTTTTAATCTACATTGGTTGTAATATTCAAAGAAAAGGTTCTATGAAGCATGATGTAACTTTCAAAGTGTTATTGTCTCTAATACGCAGGTGAAAGACAAAAATTTACTTTTTACGGTTTAGAAGCAATACCATTATCACATTCATCTTATCAATATGTTTCAGTTTTTGGAAAGATTAAAAGAGTAACTAGGTGCTCATGGTCTCATGATTGCTCTCTGACAGATGAAAAACAAATCTGAACTCTGACTTTCATATTATATGGGCTGGGGGACTCACTCTCATGTTCTATCTAAAGCTTTATTTAACTGATGGTCATTGTCCTCCTTTGCAGTTCTCAGTGCATGGGAAAAAAAGTTTGTTGATCCTAACAAAGCATGAGCTGCACTCATATTTGCTATTGTTCTAAGGCCAATTTGGGACTTCTGAACATTTTTAATGAGCTTTGTACACAAAATGACATATGTCAAAACTCAGGCATGCTAGAATCTCTCATCCAAACCATGTATGGCAGCAAGTCGAGGCATGTGTCTTCCAGGGCAGTGGCAGCCACTTGGTACCCCCTAATTATTTACTAAAAAACCCTGGGTCAGTGTTCCCTTTGTATTTCCCAACAGCTTTCCCAGTCACTTCTAGATTCCTTCTATGACTTAGTAAAGATGCTACAAATACCTCCTTCATGAGATTCTGATGGGATTTTATGTGCCAGGGTTGCAGGAGAACGCATGCATCATGAATTCTCTGGGAAGGCAACATTGCATTGGGAGACCCTCAACTTGCTGTATGTTCTGATTCTTCCCTGTAAAAAATATTTCAATGTAGAAATTAGCTGCATATGAAGTGATTAAAAAGGTGTCCTGTGACTGAAGGAAACTTGGAGAAGTCAGGTAAGAAGTCAAAAAGGTTTGGCAGATGGGGTTGAGGAAGCCAGCATGTGGTAATAACCAATTTGTGTGTTGCCAAAGCTAGACCAGTGTTTTTCTACCATGAGCATCAAATTTTCGGAACCTGCCCTATATGATCTCATGCATAATTGACACCTTAGCACCGCTAAATCCTGTTTCCTCTGGATTTTAGAGCCTTAGAAGAAAAGTACATGAGCTCACTTCAGCATCTATGGGCAGTACACTATCACACGACTGTCCTATATTTACAGTATATAAGGAAGTCATAATAAAAGGTGGAAGTGATTGACAGAAAGATACCTACAGACATTTAGGACATAAAATGTGTCAGATAGGGCCGGGCGCGGTGGCTCAAGCCTGTAATCCCAGCACTTTGGGAGGCCGAGACGGGCGGATCACAAGGTCAGGAGATCGAGACCATCCTGGCTAACACGGTGAAACCCCGTCTCTACTAAAAAAATACAAAAAAAACTAGCCGGGCATGGTGGTGGGTGCCTGTAGTCCCAGCTACTCGGGAGGCTGAGGCAGGAGAATGGCGTAAACCTGGGAGGCGGAGCTTGCAGTGAGCTGAGCTCTGGCTACTGCACTCCAGCCTGGGTGACAGAGCGAGACCCCGTCTCAAAAAAAAAAAAAAAAAAAAAATGTGTCAGATAATAAATACATCTACTATCTTCCATGACAGATCCGCAGAGCAGGAGATGGCAGTATATGCCATTGAGCAGATATGAGGGGTTTCCCCAATGCTCCCCACAGAAACGCTGATGATTTGGGTCTGACACAGGTGCACAGCATGAGAAATATTCCGCTATATGTGAGAACACCCCCTTTTTAATTCTCAGTTACCCACACTCCAAGAGGCCCAGTAGACAGGGTTACATCATTGTCCACACACCACGTACTAGGACCAGCACCTAAGCATTCCCCTAAATGCTGCCTCAGACCTGCCTGAAGTTTATTCCTGAACAAGAGTATTAGAAGAGAAAGGAGATAAAATAATTACTATAGTATTTCAAGGTACAAATCACCTTTAATGACAATTTCTAATATAGTTAAATAATTTTCACCTTTTGCCTAAGCAAAAGGGAATGTAAGGAAAGAAGGAGCACAGCAAGTAGTTATGTTACTCTTAACATGTATTAAACACTCATTTAATAGGAAAATATTATTGCAAAAGAACTGTATTATTAACTTTCAGCTTCACTTGTACAAGTACTATCTTTGGAACATATTTTTCTACTACCCTGTCCTATTCCTTTTTTTCAGATTGAAACAGAATGATTATTGTCATTTGCCATAACACCTAGCATCATCTGACAGCTGAAAACAGTAGTCTCAAAAGGTATGTCATAACTGGCACTTCCTCAACAGTACCTTATCGTTCTGTAGCTCATCTCAGTAAAAATATCAAGACCTATCACATCATTAATGCCTTATTCTGCCTGTCTGATGGCCCATTTGGTATTTGACAATGCCAACTCCTCTGTCCTCACGTTTACTGTTGACTTTTCTGCATTTGCTCACTGGATTGTCATTCACTCTAACCTGGGCTTCCTCACATAGCACACAAAATGTTAACCACCTGTCCTAACATCTTTCACACCAAAACTGAGGCCAATTCCATCACTCTTCAGGAGCACAGTCAGCTCAAGCCTTCTCACATGAGAAAGTGGAGTGACTCACTTCTAATCAAGAGGGACGTGGTGTGTAAGTGCATATAATTACATGCAGTAAAAGCAACCTGACTCATTTGAAAAAGGCTATAAAAGTTGGGTCTCTCCCAACTGCAAAGTACCAGAAGGTATCTAATTCAAGCCCACACAATCATGAAGTAGTAATTCTGAATTAATTTACCAAATCCTAAAATACTGGAATAAGGTACACCCTCTACAACTCAAAGTGTAAGACAAATAAAAGGAAGGCAAACATCCACAGAGTAATAACAATACGAAACTCATTCATCTCAACATACGGTCCCAGGTATGGAATAAAAAGTGATGCAGAAGGAGTATGGACACATCAATATGCCACTGAGTCATGGATGGCTTCTCAGAAAGACCTAACCTGTAAAGCTGCATCAAGCAAAAAGGTTTTCCTCCATGGTGTATCCTTTGAGGCTCCCACTGGCCAACTCTTAATGTTAAATGGACCATGGATCTCATTCTTATTGGTGATTCCTATGTTCCTGCCAGTAGACTGGATGTACCTGGTAATTAATAATAACCAGAGAAGAACCACTGCCCCCTAGATGCCTGCGGAGTCACTAATTGTATGCTTCCTTGAAGTGCAAGTATCACTCAAGTGCAGAATCTGATGGGCCGGCAATTTGGTCTCAACACTGGGATGTCCAATGGCAGGCTAGAGCCTGGAACTTCCCTAACAAAAGCAGGCAAGCAAGCTCTTCATGCCCTTTTAAGCAGTGCTACGTGTTGGTCATGCAAAATCAAAGAATCAGAACATCCACTTACTTTGTAAGCTGTTTGACAAAACTAATGATTGCCTTTACATATAGCTTACCTTTCTCAGCAATATAATTTCTCCTAAAAGTCATGATCACATTCTCTTTCAACAAGTATCTAAATTTGAAAAATGTATAGAGAAAACTTCCAAGACAGGTATATATTCATCAGCTAATATTTTTTTTAAGTCCTACTATGTTCTAGGCACTCTATAGTAGTTATGGATACATTGATGAAGACCGCTTTTATGAAGAGGCTAGCTTTGGCAGGAGATGGGAGTGGAGAGGAAGTTAATCAAGGAATTGCAAACAACATAAAACCACAACAGATAGGGTCTCCAAAGGAGACGCATATATGGGGTGTGCTGATAAAAGTTTAACAACCAGCTCTCTTAGCAAGCTCTGATTTGTAGACTCTGCCAATTTTCATTGTGTAAACACTCCCAACGTGGTGAATTTCAAGTTACCAACATGATATTATGTGACTTGCAAAATTCCTGGGAATTTAACAACCAGCAGGTACAAGACTAGTATAATCTGGCTCCAGAACACCGCTTATATAAGAAGAAGCTGAGCTAGACAAGGACATGGAATGCTTGAGAAACAATAGACCACCTCCAGGTTCTAACACTTAAGTGCTGGATCTCAAACATTCCATCCCTGGCACCCAAATAGCATAATGGTAGATGGGATGCACCTGGTAATTAATAACCAGAAAAGAACCATTGGCTTCCAGGTACTCATCTAGTTGTCAAACCTGGTGTTACTCCTTTAAGCCAATTATGTTCAAAATAAGGACTTTGTCCCTCCTAGAAAAACTCATGCAAACGCACAAAATTGGGTGTTCTATTGAGAGCATGATTTATAGTTTCATTTTAATAATAAATTCCTCCCTTGTCACCCACAACACCAAAAAACACCAACATTTTTCAGTCATTCTTCAAGTAAATTCTACACCCTTTGCTATAGTCATCCACCTCAGTTCCTGAGTCCTGAGCAGCCACACAACACCGCTCAAGGGTGCACTCGAGGAGAATAAGAACAACTTAACAAGGTTTCTCGGGAAAATACTATTCTTTCAAAGTTTGTGAATCCTCACCCCAAAATCTCATTCAAATTCAGTGGAGTTAATTTAATAGGTTAAGGAATTGTATACCTCTGCAAAAAAAAAGTATTGTATAATATGTTTATAAATTTATAAAAGCATAATTAAGTATTTTTTAATTTAGTAAATGTCATCTCAAGAAATAGAAACAGGCACAACAGATTGCCAGATCCTCTGCATGTATTTCAGAGAAAACCATATTAAAGGGGAATAGAAATCATCTGAAATGTAAGCAAGAGGGCATGTGGGGAGATGGCACACAAGAAGGCAGGAGAGAGTTCCAACAATTTTGAGCCTGAGGGCCACCGCTGAAGGCTGCACTCCATTTACAAGCATAATGACATTTGAACAGGTGAGGACACATTTGAAAACTAGTTCACAAATTTAGCCCACAATCTCTCCCAAACTCCAGTATAAAATTCAGCAGACAATAGGCTGAAACTTCCTAAGAAACCTTATACACAGAATGTTTTAATTAAAATTTGATGAGTATGCATTCAGCTCCTAGGAACTTCAGCAGAAGACTCAATATTTTCTAATTACTATAACTAAGGGTAACTTTCATTTGCCTAGTAAGTTTGCTTCTCAAACTGTAGCTAAATATTTCACTGAGGTTTTTAAAATACTCACAAAGAGCCCACTAATCCTGCTTCTTATTACTTCTTACTGATATAATCAGCTAAGCAAGTGGCATCTTAAAAGTTAACACTGGTTACTTCATCTCATAATCACGTACCAGGATAGAAAAGATAAAGGGCCAGGCGTGGTGGCTCACGTCTGTAATCCCAGCACTTTGGGAGGTCTAGGCTGGTGGATCACCTGAGGTCAGGAGTTCGAAACCAGCCTGGCCAACATGGTGAAACCCCTTCTCTACTAAAAATACAAAAATTAGCCAGGCTTGGTGGCGGAGGCCTGTAATCCAAGCTACTCAGGAGGCTGAGGCAGGAGAATCACTTGAACCCAGGAGGTGGAGGTTGCAGTGAGCCAAGATCATGCCATTGCACTCCAGCCTAGGGGACAGAGCAAGACTCCATCTCAAAGAAAAAAAGAAAAGAAAAGATAAAGGAATGAGAGCGTGATAGTGAGAACCATAGCAACAGGTCAAGACTGGTTATCAGCAAGGGTGAAAAGTGGTTATAAGTGTTATTGTTTTCAACAAGATTGAACTATACAACTGTAAAGATGGACAAAAATTTCCAGGAAAACTAGGAAAATAAATTTATTGTGTAAGGTAGCTAATTATTTAACATATTAATTATAAGATGTAATAGCATAAAGTTTGACTTTTATCACAGGTAAACAAATTAACAAAAATCCACACTGATGACAATAACTCCATCAACTGAATACCTTCTATGCAGTAGGCAGTCCAGTTGGTGGTTTTTACACATAATTTATTTAAGTCTCATGCCCCTACCCCCCTCTTAGATATATATTGTTACCCCATTTTATGGATGAGGAAACCGAGGCTCAGCAGATTTCATACTTTGTCGAAGATCATGACACTGCAAGTTATTCTGAAGTCTGAATTCCAAAGAGGATATTCTTAACCTTGACACTTTGCTGCCTCTCCACCAACTAAAGCTCTTATCAATAGTTATTCAGCATTCACCAAGAAATCATGAAGTCCATAAATTGTGACTGTCAAAGAAAATGCACAGTAAAGAAGTCCATATTTTTCCCAGTTTGCAAATTGGCTGGTTTTAAATTTTATTTAGAAATCAAAGCACATTTTCCTGAAGAAAAAAGGAAAAGACAGGAAAGGAAAGAAAACAGAATAATTGGATTATCAGGTCAGTTCAGAAAAGCCTAATTCCTGATGATGATGATGATGATGACAATGATGATGATGGTGATGATGATGATGATGATGATGGTGATGATGACAATGATGATGATGGTGATGATGATGACAGTGATGATGATGGTGATGATGATGACAATGATGATGGTGGTGGTGATGATGATGGTGATGATGGTGGTGATGGTGGTGGTGATGGTGATGATGATGGTGATGATGATGACAATGATGATGGTGATGGTGATGATGGTGGTGACATTAATGATCATGATGGCAATGATAATGATGATGGTACAAGCACATGTGGCCAGGCACTCTGCTAAGTACTTTACACATATTTAATAACATACCTCAACGGTAATAGGATGCCAGAAACGCATCTCTAGACTTTGCATAGAAATTTTCCCCAGGAGCCAAAGTAGGGGTGGGGGCTGGGGGCCAGGGCATCACAGGGGCTGTACAGCAGGGGCAAGGGCAACATTTACAAGTAGGAGGAGGTTGCCTTCATGGGCAAACATTTGCCTTCCTCCTCGCCTGTGCAGAGCACTGTGTTAGGGGCTGGGGAGAGATGAATAAGAACCTAAGGTTGGTCTTGTGGGAGAGCTGATACTGAGACCCTTTCAACAGTCTGAAAAGTGCAACGGTAACCATGTTCCAGATGCTGCTGAGCACAGGAAAGAGTACCTACTGGAGTGTGTGTGTGTGTGTGTGTGTGTGTGTGTGTGTGAGAGAGAGAGAGAGAGAGAGTGTGTGTGTGTGTGTGTGTGTGTGTGTGTGTGTGTGTGTGTGTGTTGGGGCTAAGGAAAGGCACAGTGTCAGGTGGGGCTTCCAATAGGAGGTGATGACTGAGCCGAACTTTAAAGAATGAGCAGGAAATTGATGATAGGAGGAACTGGGGGAACAGATTTACATGTCTGAATTCTCTCCCAAGCACCCACCATTCCACCCCATCCTCCTCTTCACCAGCTCTTCCTCCTCTACCCAGATTTCAAATATTTGTTTTTCCTTCTCTTCTCACTATATGTGCTCACCCTGGAAAATCGCACCCACTCCCATCCTTTCTCTTTCCATTTCCCTCTGGAGATGTCTCTGCTGAACTCCAGTGGAACATCTCCAACTAAGTGCCAAAGATCTCGTCAAAATGTCTGCTTGGCTCCTCAGACTTTATGTACCCCAAACTGAGCTCCTGTCTTCCCCTCTAGAGCTGGAAAGGTACCTGGAATTTACCACTGATCCAGTGAGTGAGAAAAGTATTGTTAGTGAGTGGAATTTACCACTCATCCAGTGAGGGGGCAATTTTATTGGAGGTGGACAGACCTGGCTGTACTTTCTACCATAATCTGCAGTATAAATTCCTATCAAATCTGGTCTTCATGATTAGCACCTATTTATGCCCCACAGTTTATAGAAAAAATTAGAAAGCAGCATGGGCTCTTTTCCAACTGAAACTAATTTAAAATAATTTACTTTTTTGAAGAATTATAATGAGAATCCATAGTTATAGATAATTTCGATGAAAGCTATTCTCATGACCTAGTAAAAATAAAGAGACTGAGCATATGGTTTGGAATAAATGCGATTCTCTAAAATGCAATCTGGATAATCACTGAATTATTATAATCATTCTCAGGCATGTTTTTATCTTTGTTGATTTTTTTCCATCCACCAGGACTGTGGTCGTATAATAACAACACAACAAGTTTAGAGGACTCTGATCTTTGGTTGCTTAGCAACTTGCAGCTTTGATGAGAATAAAGGATAAAGGGTCCATGGTAAAATAATGTTGTTCGCAATTCAACAGTTATTTAAAAGTTTTAGAATTATTAAAAATTGTTCTGTTTTAAATAAAACTATGCAAATGAATACTTCACAGGATCAGTCATCATTTTTATTTCTATCATACTCTGAATTTGTGGTTGGAGTCAATCACTGAATGGATGACCCAGATTTACTAATTTGAATTAAAATATGATGAGAACACTGTTTAACATGGCAGAGTCATTGTTCCTTCCATAGCAGAGCTCATAATGTTGCTGGGAAAACTAAATGGAAAATGCATTTAAATTACAAAACGTAAAAGATGGTGCCCATCCTATTGTCCCTGCTCAGTAAACGCTAGCTGTCATCATCACTATCGCTATTATCGTCATTAAAGAGGAATGGATAAATGTGCCTCTGTAGAGAATTCAGCAAATGGCATGCATCCCACAATGAGCCTTCTTCCATTTCAGTGGTTGCAAATGTCAGTCAGTATGTTCCTCATTCATTCATTTATTTTTTATTCATTCAACAATGGTCATTGAGCAACTACAGATGCCAGGTACTATACAAGGCACAGAGCAAACAACTGGGAACATAGTAGACAAAGTGACTGTCACGGTGTGGACAGATAGCAAACAAGTAAACACATCAATGTAAGTCACGACAGGAACTAAGAAGGACACAAGCAAGGGGCCAAGGTCAGTGTGAGGCATCGCAGGAGGGCTTCTTCAGGAGGGGAGGTTTAGTGGGCACCTGAAGGATGAGGGGGACCCACACATAGGTAGAGCCGAGAGAAGAGAGAGCGTTTCGTGACATCATATGCAAAGGGCCTGAGGCAGAAAAGAGCCCATACATTTGTGCTGGGAGTCCCTCCGAGAATGGGATGGACACAGTGGGCTGGGCTAAAGGAGAGATTGGAGAGGGAGCTGGATTTGTGTTCTTAAGAAAATATTATTTTCATACTTTGCCAGGGCCTCTCAAAGTCACATTTAATCAGACAAATACACCCATATTTGCATTCCCTACAGAATGGAGGCCCTGTCTGTGGGATGGTGCCACTGATTGTTCATCTGGCACAGCTACTCCCACTCCCACTCCCAATCCCAGCCCGGACTACCACCATCACCACCACTGCCACCATTGCTACCCAGTCAACCTGCACCCAGGTTCTGAGCCAGCTTTCACCATCATTACCATGGGAGTCCTGGGATGCTGCAGCACAGTGGCCTCTGGAATGGTCCAGGAAAGACACAACTCTGGCCAACCTGACTTAGCCTGGGGGCTAGAACAGGCAGAAATTCTAGAAATTCAAACAAGCCAACAGAGGCAAACCCCACAGACTTTATGGGCTCACACCTCATCCTGACCCCAGCCCTCCCTCAGGGTGGCTCAGAGACCACCACACCCCAGCCCTACCCAGGCCTGTCCTCTTCTGCTGCTCCTCCATGAGCTGTAGATATCCTTACTCCAGCACTCACTCAGCTCAAAAACAAATCCTGCTAATGGAGTGACTGCTGATGGCTGAATGCCCTATCCCCATCCTAACAGTCCAGACACAAACCTCCTGACTTTCCTTAAAACCATAACCCAAACAACTGGCTTTAATTGTAGAAATTCCCACCAAACCAACATGCTAGGGAAGAGGAGTCTTTCCTGGACTTACCATCAACTCCCTTCACGTCACAACACAATGTGTACAGACAAACAGCAAATGAAGCCAAAATCCCAAAATCTTTACATAACTTAAAGGAACACGATCTGACTTTTCAATGTCACGCTGTCAAAGAATAGGGTATCTTTCCAATTTTATTTTATGCACCTTAACATAATTGTGATTATAGCACTAGTCAATTTTGTATCTTCTTTTTTCTTTTCATGTAATTTCATGGATGCAAGATTGTCTTTAAAAACATCTTTTGCAGTGGCTAAGCTCTATCATAGAGCTATGCCATTATTTAAACATTCTCCTATTAACTTGAAAACATTTAGGTGTTTTCCCATTTTGGACTATTATAGATAGTGTTTTGATAACTATCTCTGTTTATACAAATTTCCAACTTCTTCTTCTTTCTTTTTCTTTTTTTTTTTTTTTGAGACAGAGTCTCCCTCTGTTACCCAGGCTGGAGTGCAGTGGCGTGATCTCGGTTCACTGCAACCTCTGCCTCCAGGGTTCAAGCAATTCTCCTGCCTCAGCCTCCTGAGTAGCTAGGACTACAGGCGCCCACCATCACACTCAGCTAATTTTTGTATTTTTAGTAGAGATAGGGTTTCATCATGTTGGCCAGGCTGGTCTCAAACTCTTGACCTCAAATGATCCACCTACCTCAGCCTCCCAAAGTGCTGGGATTACAGACATGAGCCACCGCACCTGGCCCAAATTTTCAACTTCTTTCTAAGGACAAGCACTGAAAAGGGGCATTATGAAATCAAAAGATTTAAGGTTCTTAATTCATGTTGTCTAATTGCTTTCCAGAAAAATGAACAAATTTTTATACCCCCAATTGATAGAGGTGCCCATTTCACTTCGAGAAGTATATTTTTAATAAAATTTGAAACTACTTATCTGTCACAACATTTTAGTATCTGTAGCTGCCAAATTTACTAATAAGGCTAATAAAGTAATTTCACCCAATATTTACATAGCTGGCACTGCTTGGGGCCATACTGACATCCAGATGGATTCCCAGTCAACTCTACCTTAACTGTCATCATTTCATTCCTTTCTTTCTGTCCCCTTAATCTGGCTGGTAATTAAAGTTGGCCAGCAAGTGTTTGGCAAGTTTCTGTTGTGACACAGAATCTATGCCAATCCACTGCCATGGCAAACCCACATCAGCAAACAGGTTGACTGGAAACCTTTCATCTCTCATCAAACTGGATGAAGTAATAGTTTTCCCTAACTTACTTCACCAGAGTAGTACAATCAGGGATGTTAAGAGCTCCTCCCGTGACAGGATACACCAAACAGACCTTCCTAGAAAGGACTGGTCCACCCACAGGGACACAGTCAGTGCTAAGTCACCTTGAAACTCAAACTTCCCACAGGTAACTCATGGATGTCTACCCTGGCATTCAATCCTGCCTATCCCGGACTTCTCTGTAGCAGTCAACAGATGGGCCCATGAATTTGTGCAGCTTTGAATTTTTGCAGCCTCAGCAATATTGGGCAAGCCACACTTCTCCAACTTAATTATGGAAATTTATGAAGAGGAAGAGGAGTTTCCCCAGCATCAACTTGAAGACTGAAATGCAGAAAGGTCCGGGTTTGCATCACCCAGATGCATCCTCTTGGAACCATCTGTGGGTTCCTGGGATCCCACGTCCGTAGTTTGTGGATGGTGCCACTAGATAGTGGGTTGATTTTTTCAAGATCTTGGCCCTCTAGGCAGCAGGGTGAACCCTTCGTGAAATACCATGTTTCCAACACTAGGACCTTTAATAGCACGTATGAAGATTTAATGTATAAGACTGGTTCCTCGGAGACACAGGAAAGTGTATGTCACTTGAGCACATATTTAAAATAAATTCTATTTACAATAGCAAAGACATGGAATCAGCCCAAATGCCCATCAACAATAGACTGGATAAAGAAAATGTGGTACATAGACACCATGGAATATTATGCAGCCGTAAAAAGGAATGAGATCATGTCCTTTTCAGGGACATGGATGGAGCTGGAAACCATTATCCTTAGCAAACTAACACAGGAACAGAAAACCAAACACAGCATGTTCTCGCTTATTAGTGGGAGCTGAAAAATAAGAACATATGGAATCAGGGAGGGGAACAACACACACAGGGGCCTGTCATGGAGTGGAGTTGGGGGAGGGAGAGCCTCAGGATAAAGAGCTAATGCATACTGGGCTTAATACCTAGGGGACTGGCTGATAGGTGCAGCAAACCACCATGGCACATGTTTACCTATGTAACAAACCTGCACATCCTGCACATGTATCCCAGAACTTAAAATTAAAATTAAATGAACCCCATAATCCAAGTTTAATGCCTATTCTTTTCGCCTATGGTACCTACAGTCCTGTTTTTCCACCCTGATGGCCACTCCTCTGCTTGGCCCTGGGTTAAAGGTGTCTTCTTGAACACAGGGAGTTAGCTGATTCCTCCCAAAGCTGCCGAGCAGGTGGCTTTGGTAGAGCCATGACTTCCTAATGATGCAAAAGTTTAGACATATTTCTCTTGTTAAAATTCATTTAAACATGCAAAGTTTAAAACCATTTTAAAATGTGTTTCTGCACACAATTTATTCTAGCCAAGAGAAAAGAAGTGAGATGAGAGCATTCACACCGGCATACTAGAAAGCACTGGAAATGTAACCTGGCAGGACATCAAGTCAGAAAAAATAATATGTTTAACTCAGATTGGATGAAAGGGAAATACCACCACCTACCAGTGTGAAAATCCCTTGGCGCTTCCTGCGTGCTGACAGTGTATCCACACACAGGCACATTCCCTTTAATCAGGGGGTGCTGGGGAGTGGGGAGGGGCAGATACCAACAGTGGCTCTCTCTGGCTGCAAGGAAAAAAACATAAGCACTCCCACAATTATGATAATCATAGTCTTCAAAGCAACCTCAGAGAGTGTGAAATCCAGCCTTCCATCATAGAGCTGACATAATTAAGTTTCGAAAATGTTAGGTGGTTTGCCCAGGGTTTTGCTGTGAGCTATGATAGAGTCTGGCCTCTGGACGCCCCATCTAGAACTCTCTCTAGCATAGCAACCTAGCACCCAAGACTGGTACCACTCCAAAGTTCATTCTTCTGTTCAAACGCAGATTCCTACATGCAGCAACCTTTGGCAAGTGTAATTTGAGTAATTATATTGGAAAGCTGCAATTATTTCCCTTCTGTGGGTCACTGTAGTCTCAGAATACTCATGAGTAAATCTTCTGAATGATTAACCCCTAGTAGTCTGTAGGCGTAGCTGCCCTTTAGAACCACTTGAGGGTTTCCTTGTGTTAATATTCTGCTCAGACACCACTCCCAAAGATTCTAATGTAATATGTGTGAGTAGGGCCCAGGGATTTGCATTTTTAAAGCTCACCTAGAGGGTCTAATATGTGGCCTGGATTGAGAGCCACTCATGGAGAGAGGCAGACTGTTTTTTCTTCTTTTGCCTATAAAGCAAAATATGTCTTGCAGGGATCAACTTCAGAGTCTCAAAGAATGATAAAGATTTTTGCTCTTCTACAATCTTGGTAGCTTTGGAAAAGTCACTTAACTTTCTTGAGCATGTTTTCCCATCTACTTAGTAACAACAGTGTGCAGAGAAAACATTTACTTCACCTTGCTATGCCCAATGCCAGGATCTAAATGGAACTAGCGTTTGATAAAACATTATTGTTGAATTGAGTGAAGTTGCTACACTGAATGCACCCAATCTTCCTTCCAGCTCCATCACTCTGTGACTACTCACTCATTCACTCAACAAACACTAATATTATGTTATCAACCACGTTAAGGCACTGTTTCAAGGGGTTATACCTGTGGGAAAAAAAAAAATCTCTGCCCTTGTGGAGATTAAGTTCCAGCAAGAGACAGACTGCAAATGATGGACCCAATGAAAAAGTAAGTTACAAAGGAGTTAGAAAGTGACAAACATTATGGAAAAACGGAGCAGAGTAATGGGGTTGTAATCCTCACAAGTGTTTGTGTTTGTGTGTATACATGTTTGTAAATCTTGGAACTAATATTTTATTTCTGACTACAATTTTTGCTTATCACATTGCAGTATTAAACATTATGCATTGGCCAAGTTCATTCTTATCACTGCCCATTTATTAAGAATAAATGCATTATTCCTTCTTAATGCTGTGTCAGTAAAGCTACAAGACTTTTTTACCATCAGTTTGAGTCTTTTGTTTCCTCTAAAGTTGGACCTAGTCCTTCAGACCTGCCATCCTTCTGAGAACAATTTAAAAACTGGATAAGTGTTGTTTAAAGTACTCTGAAGGGTGTCCAGCATTTGGGAAAGCTTTTTCTCAAGTAGTATCTGAATTTTCCAGAAGGGGTTGCTAAAATCCTGAGAAATTGAGAAGAGACAATAATGGCTTTACTGAACTCTAAGCTCTAACTCCCTATAGTTAGATTTTGTATTTTATGCAATTGGATGATCTTTGTATTTTAAGGAGAAGATTTGGTTCCTTTATATTTACCTGCCAATATAACTGAGTTTATTTCTATCATGTCGCAGTTCTGGTTCACTCTTAATGGAAAACTACTATCCCTTGAGTTTCTAGCCCTAAATGAGAGGAGATTTATCAGCCTCCTGTGTTCTGAGATGTTAGATTTATCAGAGATTCCCATTCAAAGATTGGAGCCTAATAAATCTCCCCCTATTTAGGGTTGGAAACTCAAAGGATAATAGTTTTCCATTAAGAGTGGAACCAGAGCTGTGACATGATAGAAATAAACTTAATTATATTGGCTAGTAAATACAAAGGAAGCAAATCTTCTCATTAAAAGACAAACATTATGAAACTGCATAAAATACAAAATCTAACTATAAGCTATTTGCAAAAGATACACTTTAAATATAAGGATATAAAAAGACAGAAAGCAAAACAACTGATAAAAAAAAAAATGCATTATGCAAACACTAACTTTAAAAACTTCCAGTGGTGGACACATGACTGAGGCCTGACCAGTCAGCAGAATCTAATCCCTCAGCCACAATGACTGGTTCAGAGATGCACATGTGACCCAAGTCAGTCCAACCAGAACTAACCTCAGAACTTTCCTGGTCAACCGAAAATAGGTGCTCTCTGTTCCCCTAGGGTTGCTGGCAATATGAATAGTATGAACCTGGAGCTGTCGGAAGTCACTATTCAGAATCTGAAAATGAAGCCTATAAAAAGGAAAGTGGACCCAAGAAATGAAGAGACTCATGGCCCAGGTGATATAAGTTGAGCTCCCAGACGCTGCTGTGCCTACACTTTTCAGCCACATGAACCTATAGACTGCCTTTGATGCTTAAGCTCCTTGAATTGGGTCTTCTGTTGCTTGCAACCCAAAGGGTCCTGACTAATACATACAATGTGGAAGAACCCTGATCTGACCTGGTCTTCAAACCTCTTTGGCTTTCATTTTTTTCAACTCTAACATGACAAAATGAGATATCACTTGATTGCTAAAGTTCTTGCAGGAGTGCTTAATGTACGCATATTTAATATACTGTATGTCTACTTAATAAAAACCCAAACATATCACTGCATTCTGGTTTATTCATACCCACTCAAACACAGATATCACACTCATCTTAAAATCAGTACTTCTATTGGCTTCCAGCTATGGTTAACAAAATGACTGAATCTGATATCACAAGTGATTATGCAAGTTAATTACCATTTTTAAAAACTCATTTTATCTTTAGAGATTTTCTGTAAGTTAAATTATAAAACTGTACTTTTAATGAGCAGTTCTTTCTGAAAGTATTAGGCAAAAGCATTAAGCCATGCAAAAAACCTGCTTCTGATCTAAATAAAAATGGTTTTATGGGTTCATCTTAGGACAATGGCCTGCACATTTTTTTTTTTTTTTTTTTTGAGACAGAGTCTCGCTCTGCCACCCAGGCTGGAGTGCAGTGACCAGATCTCAGCTCACTGCAAGCTCCGACTCCCGGGTTCACGCCATTTTCCTGCCTCAGCCTCCCGAGTAGCTGGGACTACAGGCGCCCGCCACGTCGCCCGGCTAGTTTTTTGTATTTTTAGTAGAGACAGGGTTTCGCCATGTTAGCCAGGATGGTCTCGATCTCCTGACCTCGTGATCTGCCCGTCTCGGCCTCCCAAAGTGCTGGGATTACAGGCTTGAGCCACCGCGCCTGGCCGAGAACCATGGCCTGCACATCTAAGATGTCTTACTTGCCAAAAAATAAAATGTTGCAATGATTACAGTTAATATTCCACCATTTCAAGTCAAGAGGAGTCTGGCCCAAGATGGCCAAATAGAAACAGCTCCAGTCTACAGCTCCCAGCGTGAGTGACACAGAAGACAGGTGATTTCTGCATTTCCAACTGAGGTACTGGGTTCATCTCACTGGGGCGTGTCGGACAGAGGGTGCAGGACAGGGGGTGCAGCCCACCAAGCGAGAGCCAAAGCAGGGCAAGGCATCACCTCACCTGGGAAGCACAAGGGTGAGGGAATTGCCTTTCCTAGCCAACGGAAGCCGCCACAGACAGCACCTGGAAAACTGGGTCACTTCCACCCTAATACTGAACTTTTTCAAGGGTCTTAGCAAATGGCTCACCAGGAGATTATATCCTGTGCCTGGCTCACAGGGTCCCATGCCCACAGAGCCTCGCTCACTGTTAGCACAGCAGTCTGAGATCTAACTGCAAGATGGCAGCAAGACTGGGGAAGGGGGACCCGCCATTGCTGAGACTTGAGTAGGTAAACAAAGCAGTCAGGAAGCTTGAACTGGGTGCAGCCCACCACAGCACAAGGAGGCCTGCCTGCCTCTGTAGACTCCACCACTGAGGGCAGGGCATAGCCAAACAAAAGGCAGCAGAAACCTCTGCAGATTTCAATGCCCCTGTCTGACAGCTTTGAAGAGAGTAGTGGTTCTACCAGCACGGAGTTTGAGATCTGAGAACGGACAGACTGTCTCCTCAAGTGGGTCCCTGACTCCCAAGTAGGCTAACTGGGAGGCACCCCCAGTAAGGGCAGACTGACATCTCACATGGCCAGGTACCCCTCTGAGACAAAGTTCCAGAGGAACGATCAGGCAGCAACATTTGCTGTTCAGCAATATTTGCTGTTCTGCAGACTCCACTGCTGATACCCAGGCAAACAGGGTCTGGAATGGACCTCCAGCAAACTCCAGCAGACCTGCAGCTGAGGGTCCTGACTGTTAGAAGGAAAACTAACAAACAGAAAGGACGTCCACACCAAAACCCCATCTGTACATCACTGTCATCAAAGACCAAAGGAAGATAAAACCACAAAGATGGGGAAAAAATGGAGCAGAAAAGCTGAAAATTCTAAAAATCAGAGCGCCTCTCCCTGTCCAAAGGAATGCAGCTCCTCACCAGCAACAGAACAAAGCTGGACGGAGAATGACTTTGATGAGTTGAGAGAGGAAGTCTTCAGATGATCAAACTTCTCTAAGCTGAAGGAGGAAAATCGACCCCATTACAAAGAAGCTAAAAACCTTGAAAAAAGATTAGACAAATGGCTAACTAGAATAACCAATGCAGAGAAGTCCTTAAATGACCTGATGGAGCTGAAAACCATGGCACAAGAACTACATGACTAATGCACAAGCTTCATTCAGTAACCAATTCGATCAACTGGAAGAAAGGGTATCGGTGATTGAAGATCAAATGAATGAAATGAAGCAAGAAGAGAAGTTTAGAGAAAAAAGAGTAAAAAGAAACAAACAAAGCCTCCAAGAAATATGGGACTATGTGAAAAGACCAAACCTATGTCTGATTGGTGTACCTGAAAGTGACGGGGAGAATGGAACCAAGTTGGAAAACACTCTACAGGATATTATCCAGGAGAACTTCCCCAACCTAGCAAGGCAGGCCAACATTCAAATTCAGGAAGTACAGAGAACACCACAAGAAGTACAGAGAACACCCTCAAGAAGAACAACTCAAAAACACATAATTGTCAGATTCACCAAAGCTGAAATGAAGGAAAAAATGTTAACAGCAGTCAGAGAGGAAGGTCAGGTTACCCACAAAGGGAAGCGTATCAGACGAACAGCGGATCTCTTGGCAGAAACTCTACAAGCCACAAGAGAGTGGGGGCCAATATTCAACAATCTTAAAGAAAATAATTTTCAATGCATAATTTCATACCCAGCCAAACTAAGCTTCATAAGTGAAGGAGAAATAAAATCCTTTACAGACAAGCAAATGCTGAGAGATTTTGTCACCACCAGGCCTGCCCTACAAGAGCTCCTGAAGGAAGCACTACACATGGAAAGGAACAACTGGTACCAGCCACTGCAGAAACATGCCAAAATGTAAAGATCATCAATGCTAGGAAGAAACTGCATCAACTAACAAGCAAAATAACCAGTTAACATCATAATGACAGGATCAAATTCACACATAACAATAATAACCTTAAATGTAAATGGGCTAAATGCTCCAATTAAAAGACACAGACTGGCAAACTGGATAAAGAGTCAAGACCCGTCAGTGTGCTGAATTCAGGAGACCCATCTCACATACAGAGACACACATAGGCTCAAAATAAAGGGATGGAGGAACATCTACGAAGCAAATGGAAAACAAAAAAAGGCAGGGGTTGCAATCCTAGTCTCTGATAAAATAGACTTTAAACCATCAAAGATCAAAAGAGACAAAGAAGGCCATTACATAATGGTAAAGGGATCAATTCAACAAGAAGAGCTAACTATCCTAAATATATATGCACCCAATACAGGAGCACCCAGATTCATAAAGCAAGTCCTTAGAGACTTACAAAGAGACTTAGACTCCCACACAATAATAATGGGAGACTTCAACACCCCACTGTCAACATTAGACAGATCAACGAGACAGAAAGTTAACAAGGATATCCAGGAATGGAACTCAGCTCTGCACCAAGCAGACCTAATAAACATCTACAGAACTCTCCACCCCAAATCAACAGAATATACATTCTTCTCAGCACCACATCACACTTATTCCAAAACTGACCACATACTTGAAACTAAAGCACTCCTCAGCAAACGTACAAGAACAGAAATTATAACAAACTGTCTCTCAGACCACGGTGCAATCAAACTAGAACTCAGGATTAAGAAAATCACTCAAACAAGACAGGGATGCCCTCTCTCACCACTCCTATTCAACATAGTGGTGGAAGTTCTGGCTAGGGCAATCAGGCAAGAGAAAGAAATCAAGGGTATTCAGTTAGGAAAAGAAGAAGTCAAATTGTCCCTGTTTGCAGATGACATGATTGTATATTTAGAAAACCCCATTATCTCAGCCCAAAATCTCCTTAAGCTGATAAGCAACTTCAGCAAAGTCTCAGGATACAAAATCAATGTGCAAAAATCACAAGCATTCTTATACACCAGTAACAGACAAACAGAGAGCCAAACCATGAATGAACTCCCATTCACAATAGCTTCAAAGAGAATGAAATACCTAGGAATCCAACTTACAACAGATGTAAAGGACCTCTTCAAGAATGACAAACCACTGCTCAGTGAAATAAAAGAGGACACAAACAAATGGAAGAACATACCATGCTCATGGATAGGAAGAATCAATATTGTGAAAATGGCCATACTGCCCAAGGTAATTTATAGATTCAATGCCATCCCCATCAAGCTACCAATGACTTTCTTCACAGAATTAGAAAAAACTACTTTAAAGTTCATATGGAACCAAAAAAGAGCCCGCACTGCCAAGACAATCCTAAGCCAAAAGAACAAAGCTGGAGGCATCACACTACCTGACTTCAAACTATGCTACAAGGCTACAGTAACTGAAACAGCATGGTACTGGTACCAAAACAGAGATATAGACCAATGGAACAGAACAGAGCCCTCAGAAATAATGCCACACATCTACAGCCATCTGATCTTTGAAAGACCTGAGAAAAACAAGAAATGGGGAAAGGATTCCCTATTTAAGAAATGGTGCTGGGAAAATTGGCTAACCATATGCAGAATGCTGAAACTGGATCCCTTCCTTACACCTTATCCGAAAATTAATTCAAGATGGATTAGAGACATAAATGTTAGACCTAAAACCATAAAACCCTAGAAGAAAACCTAGGCAATACCATTCAGGACATAGGCATGGGCAAGGACTTCATGTCTAAAACAACAAAAGCAATGGCAACAAAAGCCAAAATTGACAAGTGGGATCTAATTAAACTAAAGAGCTTCTGTACAGCAAAAGAAACTAACATCAGAGTGAACAGGCAACCTACAGAATGGGAGAAAATTTTGGCAATCTACTCATCTGACAAAGGGCTAATATCCAGAATCTACGAAGAACTCAATCAAATTTACAAGAAAAAAACAAACAACCCTATCAAAAAGTGGGCAAAGGATATGAACAGACACTTCTCTAAAGAAGATATTTATGCAGCCAACAGACACATTAAACAATGCTCATCATCACTGGCCATCAGAGAAATGCAAATCAAAACCACAGTGAGATACCATCTCACATCAGTTAGAATGGCAATCATTAAGAAGTCAGGAAACAACAGCTGCTGGAGAGGATGTGGAGAAATAGGAACACTTTTACACTGTTGGTGGAACTGTAAACTAGTTCAGTCATTTTGGAAGACAGCGTGGTGATTCTTCAAGGATCTAGAACTAGAAATACCATTTGACCCAGCCATCCCATTACTGGGTATATACCCAAAGGATTATAAGTCATACTGCTATAAAGACACATGCACACGTATGTTTACTGCAGCACTATTCACAACAGCAAAGGCGTGCAACCAACTCAAATGTCCATCAGTGATAGACTGGATTAAGAAAATGTGGCATACACCATGGAATACTATGCAGACATAAGAAAGGATGAGTTCGTGTCCTTTGTAGGGACATGGATGAAGCTGGCAACCATCATTCTGAGCAAACTATCACAAGGACAGAAAACCAAACAATGCATGTTCTCACTCATAGGTGGGAATTGAACAATGAGAACACTTGAACACAGGATTCAGAATATGACACACAAAAGCCTGTTGTGGGGTGGGGTGAGGGAGGAGGGATAGTATTAGGAGATATACCTAATGTAAATGATGAGTTAATGGGTGCGGCACACCAACATAGCACATGTATACATATGTAACAAACCTGCATGTTGTGCACATGTACCCTAGAACTTAAAGTATAACAAATATATATATATATTTCATCATTTCAATTCATTCCACATAGTTTTAAACTGAATGGAATGTATTTGAGAATTTTGATCAGCATCTTGTATAAAGTATTTTTCTTATATAAGTATGAGCAGATAGCAATTATAAGAAATAATTATAAGTAATATAATATGTATAATTTATATTTTATAATATAAAAAATATAAGAAAGCCCTGCATTTGTAGACAATGCACTGCTATATGTCTTGGGGAAGTCACTTTCCAGTCAGATATGATTTGGCTGTGTCCCCACCCAAATCTCATCTTGAATTGTAGTTCCCATAATCCCCACATGTCGTGGGAGGGACCCAATGGGAAGTAACTGAATCATGGGGGCAGTTACCCCCATATTGCTGTTCTCATGATAGTGAGTGACTTCTCACAAGTTCTGATGGTTTTATAAGTGACTTTTCCGACTTTTCCCCCTTCTGCTTGGCATTCCTTTTCCGACTTTTCCCCCTTCTGCTTGGCATTCCTCCTTGATGCCACCATGTGAAGAAGGATGCATTTGCTTCCCCTTGCATCATGATTGTAAGTTTCCTGAGCCTTCTGCAGCCCTACAAAACTGCGAGCTAATTAAACCTCTTTCCTTTATGCTACTATAGAGATACCAAAAAATGTTCCAAAGCAACTTTGGAACTGGGTAACAGGCAGAGGTTGGAACCATTTGGAGGGCTCAGAAGAAGAAAGAAAAATGTGGGTAAGTTTGGAACTCCCTAGGGACTTGTTGAGTGTCTTTGACTAAAATGCTAATAGTGGTATGGACAATGAAGTCCAGGCTAAGGTGGTCTCAGAAGGAGATGGAGAACTTGTCAGAAACTGGAGTAAAGGTCACTCTTGCTATGCAAAGAGATTGGCAGCATTTTGCCCCTACCCCAGAGATCTGAGGAACTTTGAACCTGAGAGAGATGATTTAAGGTATCTGGAGAAAGAAATTTCTAAGCAGCAAAGGGTTCAAGAGGAAGCAGAGCATAACAGTTTAGAAAATTTGCAGCCTGATGATTCAATAGAAAAGAAAAAACAATTTTCTAGGGAGACATTCAAGCCTGCTGCAGAAATTTGCATAAGTAACAAGGAGCCAAATGTTAATCACCAAAACAATGGGAAAAATGTCTCCAGGGCATGTCAGAGATCTTCACAGCAGCCCCTCCCATCACAGGCCTGGAGGCCTAGGAGGGAAAAATGGTTTTGTGGGCCAGATCCAGGGCCACCCTGCTCTTTGCAGCCTTGGGACATGGTGCCTTGTGTCCCAGCTGCTTTAGCTCCAGCCATGGCTAAAAGGGGCAAATGTACAGCTCAGGTCATTGCTTCAGAGGGTGCAAGCCCCAAGCCTTGGTGGCTTACATGTGGTGTTGAGCCTGTGGGTGCACAGAATTCAAGAATTGAGGTTTGGAAACCTCCACCTACATTTCAGAGGCTGTATGGAAATGCCTGGATGTCCAGGCAGAAGTTTGCTGCAGGGGCAGCGCCCTTATGGAGAACCTCTGCTAGGGCAGTGCAGAAGGGAAATGTGGGGTCAGAGCCCCTGCACAGAGTCCCCACTGGGGAGCTGCCTAGTGGAGCTGTGAGAAGACAGTCACTGTCCTCCAGACCCCAGAATGGTAGACCCACTAACAGCTTGTACCACGTGCCTCAAAAAATCACAGAGACTCAATGACAACCTGTGAAAGCAGATGGAAACAGGGGCCATACCCTGCAAAGCCACAGGGTCAGAGCTGCCCAAGGCCATGGAAGCCCACCTCTTGCATCAGCATGACCTGGATTTGAGACCTAGAGTCAAAGGAGATCATTTTGGAACTTTAAGGTTTAATGATTGCCCTATTGGATTTTAGACTTGGATGGGACCTGTAGCCCCTTTGCTTTGGTCAATTTCTCCCATTTGGAACAGGTGTATTTACCCAATGCCTGTACCCCCATTGTATCTAAGAAGTAACTAACTTGCTTTGATTTTACAGGCTTATAGGCAGAAGGAACTTGCCTTGTCTCAGATGAGACTTTGGACTTGGACTTTTGGGTTAAAGCTGGAATTAGTTAAGATTTCAGGGGACTCTTGGGAAGGCAAGATTGTGTTTTGAATGTGAGGACATTAGATTTGGGAGGGGTTAGGGGTGGAAGGATATGGTTTGGCTGGGCCCCCACCCAAATCTCATCTTGAATTGTAGTTACCATAATCACCACATGTTGTAGGAGGGACCCCCATGCTGCTGTTTTCATGATAGTGAGTGAGTTCTCACGAGATCTGATGGTTTTATAAGGGGCTTTTCCCCCTTTTGCTCAGTACTTCTCCTTGATGCCACCATGTGAAGAAGGATATGTTTGCTTCCCCTTTCACCATGATTGTAAACTTCCTGAGGCCTCCCCAGCCATGCTGAAATGGGTGTCAATTAAACATCTTTCCTTTATAAATTACCCAGTCTCAGGTATGTCTTTATTAGCAGCATGAGAATGGACTAATATATAGTCTCATCATCTATCAAGTGGGGGAAATGCCTCCTCCAAAGAAACGTGAGGATTAAAACACATAATACAGGGAAAGGAACCTAGCACATAGCCCTTCATGTAAGTAACTGAACATTTAACTGGAATCTGAATGTCCATAAGAATATATTTATTATAAGTCCCCACCCATGCCTGCCCCCACAGGATGGTCTTCAGTGTTTGGAATGTCTGGACATAAATGCTTTGGTGGAGAGAGCCCCGGGTGGACAGTCAGCAAAGTCTAATCCTGACTCAGACAATCATCTCTTTCACCTTCATTTTCTTCTGCAGAATCAGTGAACTGGCCAATACAATTTCTAGAATCCCTCCCTACTCTAAACATTTATGAAATGCATTGCTGTTGTAATCAGTACTCAGAAATGACCAGTGGAAGAGTGAGTTCCAGATCACATTGAAAAACAAAGAACTCTACCTCTTTCCCAATATTCCATAAAGCCAAACTCATTAGTGTCAGACTGTGAGTAGGGCAGGCCTGGAAGACCCCAAATTCTGGGAACGGAGGATGAATAGTAAGCTGAGGGTCATGCTGAGACCTTGACCTGAGGATAAAATTGTTTATGAGCTTCTCTGGGCCTCAAACTGTCCAGAGTTGGCAGAACTGTTCCCTGATGGAGATTGGTTTCTTTGTTTGTTTGTTCGCTGAGGATGGGAGAGATCTGTGCATTAGGAGCCAAATTGAGCCGATAAAACACCCAGTTTGCACTCCTTTCCAAACCTCATTACTAAACCTCACTGCCCCAATCCTAATCCCTGGGAAATTAACAAGGCTTGGGTTATAGAAACCAAGTCTCCTGGCAGTGGTTGCTGAGCAACAAGTGATCCACAGTCTTTTAGCCCTGCTTTGGTTCATCAAGCACAGGGGTCCCACCCCCAGCCCACTCGGATTTCTCGTTTATACTGAGCTCATTAAAAAAACAGCAACATAAGTGCTCTAGGTCAACCTACATGAGCTAGTTCCTTAACAAACAAGTTGACTGGGATAGTATTACAACCCATGATGACTGATGGGGAGGCTCTGTTTCTCTGCATGATGTATTGAATGTGCCTGAGGGGTGCCAGGTCCTAGGAGAAGGAAATTGGCCAACTACCAAAGACCTTTCTCAAATCCTGTGCTGTTGCATGTAATCTGGAGGGCCTTGCATAATTATTTTTTCAACTTTCTGGCCTCAATTTCCTCTTCAGTGGAATGAGGTAATTGGATCAATGACATCTAGGGCCACTTATTCCCAATGGCTCAAGTGCCTCAGCAAGCTCTCTGCTTCTCCCAAAGGAGCTCAGCAGACCACAGGAGTTAGCATGAGGCATGACTTACCGGAGTGGAGGGACAGCATTCACGGCCTAGGCTGAGTCAGAGAACAAAAGCTTCCCAATTCACAGGCTTTTTTTGGGAGGGAAGCACAGGAGGCTGAGCCTTACATGAAGAGACCAGGGATTTGAGCCAGCAGAGTGTTCCGGGGAGCTGGGACCTCAAATCAGGGCTGGAATGGAGCTTCTGGGATGCCATCACCCAGGTAACGACAGTAGCAAGAAGACATCAGTCTGGTATGCAAGGAGAGGCTGCAAGTAACCATTCAGGGGGGATCCTGGGGCTCAGGTTGTGTAAGAAGATAACACAGATGGAAAACCATCTGATAGTTCCTCAAAAATTTAAATATGGAATTACCACATAACCCAGTCATTCCACTCTTAAGTATATACCCAAAAGAATTAAAGACCGAGACTCAAACACACACTTGTACAGCCATGTTCATAGCAGCACTATTCACAATAGCCAAAGGGTGGGAACAACTCAAATGTCCATCAATAGATGAATGGATAAACAAAATGTGGTATATATGAACAGTGGAATAGTATTCAGCCATAAAAAAGCAATGAAGTATGGATAAATGCTGCAACATGGATGAATCTCAAAAACATTATATTAAGTGAAAGATGCCAGACACAAAGAGTCACATACTGGATTATTCCATTTCTATGAAATATCAAGAATAAGTAAATCCACGGAGACAGAATGCAGATTGGTGGTTGCCAGTGACTGGGAGGAGGGAGGAATGGGGAGTAACCGTTCATGGATACAGTGTTTCCTTTGGTGATGGCAAACGCAAACACGTTTTGGAACTAGATTATGAACATACGAAATGCCTCTAAAATGTTCCCTTTAAAATGGTGACTTTCATATTATGTGACCTTTACTTCAATAAAATGTTTTAAGACAAAACAGATTTCACAGATATACCTGGGATGGTTTATGATACAGAGAATCGGCAATATGGGATGATAAGAAACCAGAAGACGTTTCAAGACCCTTTATTATCGGTCTACTTCAATACAGACAAACTTCATTGATGTTCCTTTCTATGCAGGAAGCGTCTTCCTTCCTCTTTTTTTTTTTTTTTTTTTTTTTTTTTTTTTTTTTT